>NC_134920.1:4545454-4848484 GCF_051014615.1 Bombus vancouverensis nearcticus
TATTACGTTATATGGTATAACGTTATAACGTATTACGCTATATATAATATCGTTATATGGTATAACGTTATAACGTATTACGTTATATGGTATAACGTTATAACGTATTACGTTATACGGTATAACGTTATAACGTATTACGTTATTTGGAATAACGTTATAACGTATTATGTTATATAAAATAACTTCGTAACGTAATACGTTACGTGGTATAACGTTATAACGTATTACGTTATATGAAATATCGTTATATGGTATAACATGATAACGTTATAACGTATTACGTTATATAACATAACATTATAACGTATTACGATATATGGAATAACGTTGTAACGTATTATGTTATATACAATATCGTCATAACGTACTACGTTATATGGTATAACGTTATAACGTATTACGTTATATGGTATAAGGTTATAACGTATTACGTTATATGGAATAACGTTATAACGTATTATGTTATATACAATAACGTCATAACGTACTACGTTATATGGTATAACGTTATAACGTATTACGTTATATGGAATAACGTTATAACGTACTATGCTATATACAATAACGTCATAACGTACTACGTTATATGGTATAACGTTATATCGTATTACGTTATATCGAATAACGTTATAACGTATTACGTTATATGGTATAACGTTATAACGTATTACGCTATATATAATATCGTTATATGGTATAACGTTATAACGTATTACGTTATATAGTATAACGTTATAACGTATTACGTTATACGGTATAACGTTATAACGTATTACGTTATTTGGAATAACGTTATAACGTATTATGTTATATACAATAACGTCATAACGTATTACGTTATATGGTATAACGTTATAACGTATTACGCTATATATAATATCGTTATATGGTATAACGTTATAACGTATTACGTTATATGGTATAACGTTATAACGTATTACGTTATACGGTATAACGTTATAACGTATTACGTTATTTGGAATAACGTTATAACGTATTATGTTATATACAATAACGTCATAACGTACTACGTTATATGGTATAACGTTATAACGTATTACGTTATATGGAATAACGTTATAAAGTATTATGTTATATACAATAACGTCATAACGTACTACGTTATATGGTATAACGTTATAACGTATTACGTTATATGGAATAACGTTATAACGTACTATGTTATATACAATAACGTCATAACGTATTACGTTATATGGTATAACGTTATAACGTATTACGTTATATCGAATAACGTTATAACGTATTACGTTATATGGTATAACGTTATAACGTATTACGTTATATGGAATAACGTTATAACGTATTATGTTATATACAATAACGTCATAACGTACTACGTTATATGGTATAACGTTATAACGTATTACGTTATATGGAATAACGTTATAACGTATTATGTTATATACAATAACGTCATAACGTACTACGTTATATGGTATAACGTTATAACGTATTACGTTATATGGAATAACGTTATAACGTATTATGTTATATACAATAACGTCATAACGTACTACGTTATATGGTATAACGTTGTAACGTATTACGTTATATGGAATAACGTTATAACGTATTATGTTATATACAATAACGTCATAACGTACTACGTTATATGGTATAACGTTATAACGTATTACGTTATATCGAATAACGTTATAACGTATTACGTTATATGGTATAACGTTATAACGTCTTACGCTATATATAATATCGTTATATGGTATATCGTTATAACGTATTACGTTATATGGTATAACGTTATAACGTATTGTGTTATATACAATAACGTCATAACGTACTACGTTATATGGTATAACGTTATAACGTATTACGTTATATGGAATAACGTTATAACGTACTATGTTATATGCAATAACGTCATAACGTACTACGTTATATGGTATAACGTTGTAACGTATTACGTTATATGGAATGACGTTATAACGTATTATGTTATATACAATAACGTCATAACGTACTACGTTATATGGTATAACGTTGTAACGTATTACGTTATATGGAATAACGTTATAACGTATTATGTTATATACAATAACGTCATAACGTACTACGTTATATGGTATAACGTTATAACGTATTACGTTATATCGAATAACGTTATAACGTATTACGTTATATGGTATAACGTTATAACGTCTTACGCTATATATAATATCGTTATATGGTATAACGTTATAACGTATTACGTTATATCGAATAACGTTATAACGTATTACGTTATATGGTATAACGTTATAACGTCTTACGCTATATATAATATCGTTATATGGTATAACGTTATAACGTATTACGTTATATGGAATAACGTTATAACGTATTATGTTATATACAATAACGTCATAACGTACTACGTTATATGGTATAACGTTATAACGTATTACGTTATATGGTATAACGTTATAACGTATTACGTTATATGGAATAACGTTATAACGTATTATGTTATATACAATAACGTCATAACGTACTACGTTATATGGTATAACGTTATAACGTATTACGTTATATGGAATAACGTTATAACTTATTATGTTATATACAATAACGTCATAACGTACTACGTTATATGGTATAACGTTGTAACGTATTACGTTATATGGAATAACGTTATAACGTATTATGTTATATACAATAACGTCATAACGTACTACGTTATATGGTATAACGTTATAACGTATTACGTTATATCGAATAAGGTTATAACGTATTACGTTATATGGTATAACGTTATAACGTATTACGCTATATATAATATCGTTATATGGTATAACGTTATAACGTATTACGTTATATAACATAACGTTATAACGTATTACGATATATGGAATAACGTTGTAACGTATTATGTTATATACAATATCGTCATAACGTACTACGTTATATGGTATAACGTTATAACGTATTACGTTATATGGTATAAGGTTAGAACGTATTACGTTATATGGTATAACGTTATAACGTATTGTGTTATATACAATAACGTCATAACGTACTACATTATATGGTATAACGTTATAACGTATTACGTTATATGGAATAACGTTATAACGTACTATGTTATATACAATAACGTCATAACGTACTACGTTATATGGTATAACGTTGTAACGTATTACGTTATATGGAATAACGTTATAACGTATTATTTTATATACAATAACGTCATAACGTACTACGTTATATGGTATAACGTTATAACGTATTACGTTATATCGAATAACGTTATAACGTATTACGTTATATGGTATAACGTTATAACGTATTACGCTATATATAATATCGTTATATGGTATAACGTTATAACGTATTACGTTATATGGTATAACGTTATAACGTATTACGATATATGGAATAACGTTGTAACGTATTATGTTATATACAATATCGTCATAACGTACTACGTTATATGGTATAACGTTATAACGTATTACGTTATATGGTATAACGTTATAACGTATTACGTTATATGGAATAACGTTATAACGTATTATGTTATATACAATAACGTCATAACGTACTACGTTATATGGTATAACGTTATAACGTATTACGTTATACGGAATAACGTTATAACTTATTATGTTATATACAATAACGTCATAACGTACTACGTTATATGGTATAACGTTATAACGTATTACGTTATATGGAATAACGTTATAACGTATTATGTTATATACAATAACGTCATAACGTACTACGTTATATGGTATAACGTTATAACGTATTACGTTATTTGGAATAACGTTATAACGTATTATGTTATATACAATAACGTCATAACGTATTACGTTATATGGTATAACGTTATAACGTATTACGCTATATATAATATCGTTATATGGTATAACGTTATAACGTATTACGTTATATGGTATAACGTTATAACGTATTACGTTATACGGTATAACGTTATAACGTATTACGTTATTTGGAATAACGTTATAACGTATTATGTTATATACAATAACGTCATAACGTATTACGTTATATGGTATAACGTTATAACGTATTACGCTATATATAATATCGTTATATGGTATAACGTTATAACGTATTACGTTATATGGTATAACGTTATAACGTATTACGTTATACGGTATAACGTTATAACGTATTACGTTATTTGGAATAACGTTATAACGTATTATGTTATATACAATAACGTCATAACGTACTACGTTATATGGTATAACGTTATAACGTATTACGTTATATGGAATAACGTTATAAAGTATTATGTTATATACAATAACGTCATAACGTACTACGTTATATGGTATAACGTTATAACGTATTACGCTATATGGAATAACGTTATAACGTACTATGTTATATACAATAACGTCATAACGTATTACGTTATATGGTATAACGTTATAACGTATTACGTTATATCGAATAACGTTATAACGTATTACGTTATATGGTATAACGTTATAACGTATTACGTTATATGGAATAACGTTATAACGTATTATGTTATATACAATAACGTCATAACGTACTACGTTATATGGTATAACGTTATAACGTATTACGTTATATGGAATAACGTTATAACGTATTATGTTATATACAATAACGTCATAACGTACTACGTTATATGGTATAACGTTATAACGTATTACGTTATATGGAATAACGTTATAACGTATTATGTTATATACAATAACGTCATAACGTACTACGTTATATGGTATAACGTTGTAACGTATTACGTTATATGGAATAACGTTATAACGTATTATGTTATATACAATAACGTCATAACGTACTACGTTATATGGTATAACGTTATAACGTATTACGTTATATCGAATAACGTTATAACGTATTATGTTATATGGTATAACGTTATAACGTCTTACGCTATATATAATATCGTTATATGGTATAACGTTATAACGTATTACGTTATATGGTATAACGTTATAACGTATTGTGTTATATACAATAACGTCATAACGTACTACGTTATATGGTATAACGTTATAACGTATTACGTTATATGGAATAACGTTATAACGTACTATGTTATATGCAATAACGTCATAACGTACTACGTTATATGGTATAACGTTGTAACGTATTACGTTATATGGAATGACGTTATAACGTATTATGTTATATACAATAACGTCATAACGTACTACGTTATATGGTATAACGTTGTAACGTATTACGTTATATGGAATAACGTTATAACGTATTATGTTATATACAATAACGTCATAACGTACTACGTTATATGGTATAACGTTATAACGTATTACGTTATATCGAATAACGTTATAACGTATTACGTTATATGGTATAACGTTATAACGTCTTACGCTATATATAATATCGTTATATGGTATAACGTTATAACGTATTACGTTATATCGAATAACGTTATAACGTATTACGTTATATGGTATAACGTTATAACGTCTTACGCTATATATAATATCGTTATATGGTATAACGTTATAACGTATTACGTTATATGGAATAACGTTATAACGTATTATGTTATATACAATAACGTCATAACGTACTACGTTATATGGTATAACGTTATAACGTATTACGTTATGTGGTATAACGTTATAACGTATTACGTTATATGGAATAACGTTATAACGTATTATGTTATATACAATAACGTCATAACGTACTACGTTATATGGTATAACGTTATAACGTATTACGTTATATGGAATAACGTTATAACTTATTATGTTATATACAATAACGTCATAACGTACTACGTTATATGGTATAACGTTGTAACGTATTACGTTATATGGAATAACGTTATAACGTATTATGTTATATACAATAACGTCATAACGTACTACGTTATATGGTATAACGTTATAACGTATTACGTTATATCGAATAAGGTTATAACGTATTACGTTATATGGTATAACGTTATAACGTATTACGCTATATATAATATCGTTATATGGTATAACGTTATAACGTATTACGTTATATAACATAACGTTATAACGTATTACGATATATGGAATAACGTTGTAACGTATTATGTTATATACAATATCGTCATAACGTACTACGTTATATGGTATAACGTTATAACGTATTACGTTATATGGTATAAGGTTAGAACGTATTACGTTATATGGTATAACGTTATAACGTATTGTGTTATATACAATAACGTCATAACGTACTACATTATATGGTATAACGTTATAACGTATTACGTTATATGGAATAACGTTATAACGTACTATGTTATATACAATAACGTCATAACGTACTACGTTATATGGTATAACGTTGTAACGTATTACGTTATATGGAATAACGTTATAACGTATTATTTTATATACAATAACGTCATAACGTACTACGTTATATGGTATAACGTTATAACGTATTACGTTATATCGAATAACGTTATAACGTATTACGTTATATGGTATAACGTTATAACGTATTACGCTATATATAATATCGTTATATGGTATAACGTTATAACGTATTACGTTATATGGTATAACGTTATAACGTATTACGATATATGGAATAACGTTGTAACGTATTATGTTATATACAATATCGTCATAACGTACTACGTTATATGGTATAACGTTATAACGTATTACGTTATATGGTATAACGTTATAACGTATTACGTTATATGGAATAACGTTATAACGTATTATGTTATATACAATAACGTCATAACGTACTACGTTATATGGTATAACGTTATAACGTATTACGTTATACGGAATAACGTTATAACTTATTATGTTATATACAATAACGTCATAACGTACTACGTTATATGGTATAACGTTATAACGTATTACGTTATATGGAATAACGTTATAACGTATTATGTTATATACAATAACGTCATAACGTACTACGTTATATGGTATAACGTTGTAACGTATTACGTTATATGGAATAACGTTATAACGTATTATGTTATATACAATAACGTCATAACGTACTACGTTATATGGTATAACGTTATAACGTATTACGTTATATCGAATAACGTTATAACGTATTACGTTATATGGTATAACGTTATAACGTATTACGCTATATATAATATCGTTATATGGTATAACGTTATAACGTATTACGTTATATGGTATATCGTTATAACGTATTACGTTATACGGTATAACGTTATAACGTATTACGTTATTTGGAATAACGTTATAACGTATTATGTTATATAAAATAACGTCGTAACGTAATACGTTACGTGGTATAACGTTATAACGTATTACGTTATATGAAATATCGTTATATGGTATAACATGATAACGTTATAACGTATTACGTTATATAACATAACGTTATAACGTATTACGATATATGGAATAACGCTGTAACGTATTATGTTATATACAATATCGTCATAACGTACTACGTTATATGGTATAACGTTATAACGTCTTACGTTATATGGTATAAGGTTATAACGTATTACGTTATATGGTATAACGTTATAACGTATTGTGTTATATACAATAACGTCATAACGTACTACGTTATATGGTATAACGTTATAACGTATTACGTTATATGGAATAACGTTATAACGTACTATGTTATATACAATAACGTCATAACGTACTACGTTATATGGTATAACGTTGTAACGTATTACGTTATATGGAATAACGTTATAACGTATTATGTTATATACAATAACGTCATAACGTACTACGTTATATGGTATAACGTTATAACGTATTACGTTATATCGAATAACGTTATAACGTATTACGTTATATGGTATAACGTTATAACGTATTACGCTATATATAATATCGTTATATGGTATAACGTTATAACGTATTACGTTATATGGTATAACGTTATAACGTATTACGTTATACGGTATAACGTTATAACGTATTACGTTATTTGGAATAACGTTATAACGTATTATGATATATAAAATAACGTCGTAACGTAATACGTCACGTGGTATAACGTTATAACGTATTACGTTATATGAAATATCGTTATATGGTATAACATGATAACGTTATAACGTATTACGTTATATAACATAACGTTATAACGTATTACGATATATGGAATAACGTTGTAACGTATTATGTTATATACAATATCGTCATAACGTACTACGTTATATGGTATAACGTTATAACGTATTACGTTATATGGTATAAGGTTATAACGTATTACGTTATATGGAATAACGTTATAACGTATTATTTTATATACAATAACGTCATAACGTACTACGTTATATGGTATAACGTTATAACGTATTACGTTATATCGAATAACGTTATAACGTATTACGTTATATGGTATAACGTTATAACGTATTACGCTATATATAATATCGTTATATGGTATAACGTTATAACGTATTACGTTATATGGTATAACGTTATAACGTATTACGTTATATCGAATAACGTTATAACGTATTACGTTATATGGTATAACGTTATAACGTATTACGCTATATATAATATCGTTATATGGTATAACGTTATAACGTATTACGTTATATGGTATAACGTTATAACGTATTACGTTATACGGTATAACGTTATAACGTATTACGTTATTTGGAATAACGTTATAACGTATTATGTTATATAAAATAACTTCGTAACGTAATACGTTACGTGGTATAACGTTATAACGTATTACGTTATATGAAATATCGTTATATGGTATAACATGATAACGTTATAACGTATTACGTTATATAACATAACATTATAACGTATTACGATATATGGAATAACGTTGTAACGTATTATGTTATATACAATATCGTCATAACGTACTACGTTATATGGTATAACGTTATAACGTATTACGTTATATGGTATAAGGTTATAACGTATTACGTTATATGGAATAACGTTATAACGTATTATGTTATATACAATAACGTCATAACGTACTACGTTATATGGTATAACGTTATAACGTATTACGTTATATGGAATAACGTTATAACGTACTATGCTATATACAATAACGTCATAACGTACTACGTTATATGGTATAACGTTATATCGTATTACGTTATATCGAATAACGTTATAACGTATTACGTTATATGGTATAACGTTATAACGTATTACGCTATATATAATATCGTTATATGGTATAACGTTATAACGTATTACGTTATATAGTATAACGTTATAACGTATTACGTTATACGGTATAACGTTATAACGTATTACGTTATTTGGAATAACGTTATAACGTATTATGTTATATAAAATAACGTCGTAACGTAATACGTTACGTGGTATAACGTTATAACGTATTACGCTATATGAAATATCGTTATATGGTATAACATGATAACGTTGTAACGTTTTACGTTATATAACATAACGTTATAACGTATTACGATATATGGAATAACGTTGTAACGTATTATGTTATATACAATATCGTCATAACGTACTACGTTATATGGTATAACGTTATAACGTATTACGTTATATGGTATAAGGTTATAACGTATTACGTTATATGGTATAACGTTATAACGTATTACGTTATTTGGAATAACGTTATAACGTATTATGTTATATACAATAACGTCATAACGTACTACGTTATATGGTATAACGTTATAACGTATTACGTTATTTGGAATAACGTTATAACGTATTATGTTATATACAATAACGTCATAACGTACTACGTCATATGGTATAACGTTATAACGTATTACGTTATATGGAATAACGTTATAAAGTATTATGTTATATACAATAACGTCATAACGTACTACGTTATATGGTATAACGTTATAACGTATTACGCTATATATAATATCGTTATATGGTATAACGTTATAACGTATTACGTTATATGGTATAACGTTATAACGTATTACGTTATACGGTATAACGTTATAACGTATTACGCTATATATAATATCGTTATATGGTATAACGTTATAACGTATTACGTTATATGGTATAACGTTATAACGTATTACGTTATACGGTATAACGTTATAACGTATTACGCTATATATAATATCGTTATATGGTATAACGTTATAACGTATTACGTTATATGGAATAACGTTATAACGTATTACGTTATACGGTATAACGTTATAACGTATTACGTTATTTGGAATAACGTTATAACGTATTATGTTATATACAATAAAGTCATAACGTACTACGTTATATGGTATAACGTTATAACGTATTACGTTATTTGGAATAACGTTATAACGTATTATGTTATATACAATAACGTCATAACGTATTACGTTATATGGTATAACGTTATAACGTATTACGCTATATATAATATCGTTATATGGTATAACGTTATAACGTATTACGTTAAATGGTATAACGTTATAACTTATTACGTTATACGGTATAACGTTATAACGTATTACGTTATTTGGAATAACGTTATAACGTATTATGTTATATACAATAACGTCATAACGTATTACGTTATATGGTATAACGTTATAACGTATTACGCTATATATAATATCGTTATATGGTATAACGTTATAACGTATTACGTTATATGGTATAACGTTATAACGTATTACGTTATACGGTATAACGTTATAACGTATTACGCTATATATAATATCGTTATATGGTATAACGTTATAACGTATTACGTTATATGGTATAACGTTATAACGTATTACGTTATACGGTATAACGTTATAACGTATTACGCTATATATAATATCGTTATATGGTATAACGTTATAACGTATTACGTTATATGGAATAACGTTATAACGTATTACGTTATACGGTATAACGTTATAACGTATTACGTTATTTGGAATAACGTTATAACGTATTATGTTATATACAATAACGTCATAACGTACTACGTTATATGGTATAACGTTATAACGTATTACGTTATTTGGAATAACGTTATAACGTATTATGTTATATACAATAACGTCATAACGTATTACGTTATATGGTATAACGTTATAACGTATTACGCTATATATAATATCGTTATATGGTATAACGTTATAACGTATTACGTTAAATGGTATAACGTTATAACTTATTACGTTATACGGTATAACGTTATAACGTATTACGTTATTTGGAATAACGTTATAACGTATTATGTTATATACAATAACGTCATAACGTATTACGTTATATGGTATAACGTTATAACGTATTACGCTATATATAATATCGTTATATGGTATAACGTTATAACGTATTACGTTATATGGTATAACGTTATAACGTATTACGTTATACGGTATAACGTTATAACGTATTACGTTATTTGGAATAACGTTATAACGTATTATGTTATATACAATAACGTCATAACGTACTACGTTATATGGTATAACGTTATAACGTATTACGTTATATGGAATAACGTTATAAAGTATTATGTTATATACAATAACGTCATAACGTACTACGTTATATGGTATAACGTTATAACGTATTACGTTATATGGAATAACGTTATAACGTACTATGTTATATACAATAACGTCATAACGTATTACGTTATATGGTATAACGTTATAACGTATTACGTTATATGGTATAACGTTATAACGTATTACGTTATACGGTATAACGTTATAACGTATTACGCTATATATAATATCGTTATATGGTATAACGTTATAACGTATTACGTTATATGGTATAACGTTATAACGTATTACGTTATACGGTATAACGTTATAACGTATTACGCTATATATAATATCGTTATATGGTATAACGTTATAACGTATTACGTTATATGGAATAACGTTATAACGTATTACGTTATACGGTATAACGTTATAACGTATTACGTTATTTGGAATAACGTTATAACGTATTATGTTATATACAATAACGTCATAACGTACTACGTTATATGGTATAACGTTATAACGTATTACGTTATTTGGAATAACGTTATAACGTATTATGTTATATACAATAACGTCATAACGTATTACGTTATATGGTATAACGTTATAACGTATTACGCTATATATAATATCGTTATATGGTATAACGTTATAACGTATTACGTTAAATGGTATAACGTTATAACTTATTACGTTATACGGTATAACGTTATAACGTATTACGTTATTTGGAATAACGTTATAACGTATTATGTTATATACAATAACGTCATAACGTATTACGTTATATGGTATAACGTTATAACGTATTACGCTATATATAATATCGTTATATGGTATAACGTTATAACGTATTACGTTATATGGTATAACGTTATAACGTATTACGTTATACGGTATAACGTTATAACGTATTACGTTATTTGGAATAACGTTATAACGTATTATGTTATATACAATAACGTCATAACGTACTACGTTATATGGTATAACGTTATAACGTATTACGTTATATGGAATAACGTTATAAAGTATTATGTTATATACAATAACGTCATAACGTACTACGTTATATGGTATAACGTTATAACGTATTACGTTATATGGAATAACGTTATAACGTACTATGTTATATACAATAACGTCATAACGTATTACGTTATATGGTATAACGTTATAACGTATTACGTTATATCGAATAACGTTATAACGTATTACGTTATATGGTATAACGTTATAACGTATTACGCTATATGAAATATCGTTATATGGTATAACATGATAACGTTGTAACGTTTTACGTTATATAACATAACGTTATAACGTATTACGATATATGGAATAACGTTGTAACGTATTATGTTATATACAATATCGTCATAACGTACTACGTTATATGGTATAACGTTATAACGTATTACGTTATATGGTATAAGGTTATAACGTATTACGTTATATGGTATAACGTTATAACGTATTACGTTATTTGGAATAACGTTATAACGTATTATGTTATATACAATAACGTCATAACGTACTACGTTATATGGTATAACGTTATAACGTATTACGTTATTTGGAATAACGTTATAACGTATTATGTTATATACAATAACGTCATAACGTACTACGTTATATGGTATAACGTTATAACGTATTACGTTATATGGAATAACGTTATAAAGTATTATGTTATATACAATAACGTCATAACGTACTACGTTATATGGTATAACGTTATAACGTATTACGCTATATATAATATCGTTATATGGTATAACGTTATAACGTATTACGTTATATGGTATAACGTTATAACGTATTACGTTATACGGTATAACGTTATAACGTATTACGCTATATATAATATCGTTATATGGTATAACGTTATAACGTATTACGTTATATGGTATAACGTTATAACGTATTACGTTATACGGTATAACGTTATAACGTATTACGCTATATATAATATCGCTATATGGTATAACGTTATAACGTATTACGTTATATGGTATAACGTTATAACGTATTACGTTATATGGTATAACGTTATAACGTATTACGTTATTTGGAATAACGTTATAACGTATTATGTTATATACAATAACGTCATAACGTACTACGTTATATGGTATAACGTTATAACGTATTACGTTATTTGGAATAACGTTATAACGTATTATGTTATATACAATAACGTCATAACGTATTACGTTATATGGTATAACGTTATAACGTATTACGCTATATATAATATCGTTATATGGTATAACGTTATAACGTATTACGTTATATGGTATAACGTTATAACGTATTACGTTATACGGTATAACGTTATAACGTATTACGTTATTTGGAATAACGTTATAACGTATTATGTTATATACAATAACGTCATAACGTATTACGTTATATGGTATAACGTTATAACGTATTACGCTATATATAATATCGTTATATGGTATAACGTTATAACGTATTACGTTATATGGTATAACGTTATAACGTATTACGTTATACGGTATAACGTTATAACGTATTACGTTATTTGGAATAACGTTATAACGCATTATGTTATATACAATAACGTCATAACGTACTACGTTATATGGTATAACGTTATAACGTATTACGTTATATGGAATAACGTTATAAAGTATTATGTTATATACAATAACGTCATAACGTACTACGTTATATGGTATAACGTTATAACGTATTACGTTATATGGAATAACGTTATAACGTACTATGTTATATACAATAACGTCATAACGTATTACGTTATATGGTATAACGTTATAACGTATTACGTTATATCGAATAACGTTATAACGTATTACGTTATATGGTATAACGTTATAACGTATTACGTTATATGGAATAACGTTATAACGTATTATGTTATATACAATAACGTCATAACGTACTACGTTATATGGTATAACGTTATAACGTATTACGTTATATGGAATAACGTTATAACGTATTATGTTATATACAATAACGTCATAACGTACTACGTTATATGGTATAACGTTATAACGTATTACGTTATATGGAATAACGTTATAACGTATTATGTTATATACAATAACGTCATAACGTACTACGTTATATGGTATAACGTTGTAACGTATTACGTTATATGGAATAACGTTATAACGTATTATGTTATATACAATAACGTCATAACGTACTACGTTATATGGTATAACGTTATAACGTATTACGTTATATCGAATAACGTTATAACGTATTACGTTATATGGTATAACGTTATAACGTCTTACGCTATATATAATATCGTTATATGGTATAACGTTATAACGTATTACGTTATATGGTATAACGTTATAACGTATTGTGTTATATACAATAACGTCATAACGTACTACGTTATTTGGTATAACGTTATAACGTATTACGTTATATGGAATAACGTTATAACGTACTATGTTATATACAATAACGTCATAACGTACTACGTTATATGGTATAACGTTGTAACGTATTACGTTATATGGAATGACGTTATAACGTATTATGTTATATACAATAACGTCATAACGTACTTCGTTATATGGTATAACGTTATAACGTATTACGTTATATCGAATAACGTTATAACGTATTACGTTATATGGTATAACGTTATAACGTATTACGCTATATATAATATCGTTATATGGTATAACGTTATAACGTATTACGTTATATGGTATAACGTTATAACGTATTACGTTATACGGTATAACGTTATAACGTATTACGTTATTTGGAATAACGTTATAAGGTATTATGATATATAAAATAACGTCGTAACGTAATACGTCACGTGGTATAACGTTATAACGTATTACGTTATATGAAATACCGTTATATGGTATAACATGATAACGTTATAACGTATTACGTTATATAACATAACGTTATAACGTATTACGATATATGGAAAAACGTTGTAACGTATTATGTTATATACAATATCGTCATAACGTACTACGTTATATGGTATAACGTTATAACGTATTACGTTATATGGTATAAGGTTATAACGTATTACGTTATATGGAATAACGTTATAACGTATTATGTTATATACAATAACGTCATAACGTACTACGTTATATGGTATAACGTTGTAACGTATTACGTTATATGGAATAACGTTATAACGTATTATGTTATATACAATAACGTCATAACGTACTACGTTATATGGTACAACGTTATAACGTATTACGTTATATCGAATAACGTTATAACGTATTACGTTATATGGTATAACGTTATAACGTATTACGCTATATATAATATCGTTATATGGTATAACGTTATAACGTATTACGTTATATGGTATAACGTTATAACGTATTACGTTATACGGTATAACGTTATAACGTATTACGTTATATGGAATAACGTTATAACTTATTATGTTATATACAATAACGTCATAACGTACTACGTTATATGGTATAACGTTATAACGTATTACGTTATATGGAATAACGTTATAACGTATTATGTTATATACAATAACGTCATAACGTACTACGTTATATGGTATAACGTTATAACGTATTACGTTATATGGAATAACGTTATAACGTATTATGTTATATACAATAACGTCATAACGTACTACGTTATATGGTATAACGTTATAACGTATTACGTTATATGGAATAACGTTATAACTTATTATGTTATATACAATAACGTCATAACGTACTACGTTATATGGTATAACGTTGTAACGTATTACGTTATATGGAATAACGTTATAACGTATTATGTTATATACAATAACGTCATAACGTACTACGTTATATGGTATAACGTTATAACGTATTACGTTATATCGAATAAGGTTATAACGTATTACGTTATATGGTATAACGTTATAACGTATTACGCTATATATAATATCGTTATATGGTATAACGTTATAACGTATTACGTTATATAACATAACGTTATAACGTATTACGATATATGGAATAACGTTGTAACGTATTATGTTATATACAATATCGTCATAACGTACTACGTTATATGGTATAACGTTATAACGTATTACGTTATATGGTATAAGGTTAGAACGTATTACGTTATATGGTATAACGTTATAACGTATTGTGTTATATACAATAACGTCATAACGTACTACGTTATATGGTATAACGTTATAACGTATTACGTTATATGGAATAACGTTATAACGTACTATGTTATATACAATAACGTCATAACGTACTACGTTATATGGTATAACGTTGTAACGTATTACGTTATATGGAATAACGTTATAACGTATTATTTTATATACAATAACGTCATAACGTACTACGTTATATGGTATAACGTTATAACGTATTACGTTATATCGAATAACGTTATAACGTATTACGTTATATGGTATAACGTTATAACGTATTACGCTATATATAATATCGTTATATGGTATAACGTTATAACGTATTACGTTATATGGTATAACGTTATAACGTATTACGATATATGGAATAACGTTGTAACGTATTATGTTATATACAATATCGTCATAACGTACTACGTTATATGGTATAACGTTATAACGTATTACGTTATATGGTATAACGTTATAACGTATTACGTTATATGGAATAACGTTATAACGTATTATGTTATATACAATAACGTCATAACGTACTACGTTATATGGTATAACGTTATAACGTATTACGTTATATGGAATATCGTTATAACTTATTATGTTATATACAATAACGTCATAACGTACTACGTTATATGGTATAACGTTATAACGTATTACGTTATATGGAATAACGTTATAACGTATTATGTTATATACAATAACGTCATAACGTACTACGTTATATGGTATAACGTTGTAACGTATTACGTTATATGGAATAACGTTATAACGTATTATGTTATATACAATAACGTCATAACGTACTACGTTATATGGTATAACGTTATAACGTATTACGTTATATCGAATAACGTTATAACGTATTACGTTATATGGTATAACGTTATAACTTATTACGCTATATATAATATCGTTATATGGTATAACGTTATAACGTATTACGTTATATGGTATATCGTTATAACGTATTACGTTATACGGTATAACGTTATAACGTATTACGTTATACGGTATAACGTTATAACGTATTACGTTATTTGGAATAACGTTATAACGTATTATGTTATATAAAATAACGTCGTAACGTAATACGTTACGTGGTATAACGTTATAACGTATTACGTTATATGAAATATCGTTATATGGTATAACATGATAACGTTATAACGTATTACGTTATATAACATAACGTTATAACGTATTACGATATATGGAATAACGCTGTAACGTATTATGTTATATACAATATCGTCATAACGTACTACGTTATATGGTATAACGTTATAACGTCTTACGTTATATGGTATAAGGTTATAACGTATTACGTTATATGGTATAACGTTATAACGTATTGTGTTATATACAATAACGTCATAACGTACTACGTTATATGGTATAACGTTATAACGTATTACGTTATATGGAATAACGTTATAACGTACTATGTTATATACAATAACGTCATAACGTACTACGTTATATGGTATAACGTTGTAACGTATTACGTTATATGGAATAACGTTATAACGTATTATGTTATATACAATAACGTCATAACGTACTACGTTATATGGTATAACGTTATAACGTATTACGTTATATCGAATAACGTTATAACGTATTACGTTATATGGTATAACGTTATAACGTATTACGCTACATATAATATCGTTATATGGTATAACGTTATAACGTATTACGTTATATGGTATAACGTTATAACGTATTACGTTATACGGTATAACGTTATAACGTAGTACGTTATTTGGAATAACGTTATAACGTATTATGATATATAAAATAACGTCGTAACGTAATACGTCACGTGGTATAACGTTATAACGTATTACGTTATATGAAATATCGTTATATGGTATAACATGATAACGTTATAACGTATTACGTTATATAACATAACGTTATAACGTATTACGATATATGGAATAACGTTGTAACGTATTATGTTATATACAATATTGTCATAACGTACTACGTTATATGGTATAACGTTATAACGTATTACGTTATATCGAATAACGTTATAACGTATTACGTTATATGGTATAACGTTATAACGTATTACGCTATATATAATATCGTTATATGGTATAACGTTATAACGTATTACGTTATATGGTATAACGTTATAACGTATTACGTTATATCGAATAACGTTATAACGTATTGCGTTATATGGTATAACGTTATAACGTATTACGCTATATATAATATCGTTATATGGTATAACGTTATAACGTATTACGTTATATGGTATAACGTTATAACGTATTACGTTATACGGTATAACGTTATAACGTATTACGTTATTTGGAATAACGTTATAACGTATTATGTTATATAAAATAACTTCGTAACGTAATACGTTACGTGGTATAACCTTATAACGTATTACGTTATATGAAATATCGTTATATGGTATAACATGATAACGTTATAACGTATTACGTTATATAACATAACATTATAACGTATTACGATATATGGAATAACGTTGTAACGTATTATGTTATATACAATATCGTCATAACGTACTACGTTATATGGTATAACGTTATAACGTATTACGTTATATGGTATAAGGTTATAACGTATTACGTTATATGGAATAACGTTATAACGTATTATTTTATATACAATAACGTCATAACGTACTACGTTATATGGTATAACGTTATAACGTATAACGTTATATCGAATAACGTTATAACGTATTACGTTATATGGTATAACGTTATAACGTATTACGCTATATATAATATCGTTATATGGTATAACGTTATAACGTATTACGTTATATGGTATAACGTTATAACGTATTACGTTATATCGAATAACGTTATAACGTATTACGTTATATGGTATAACGTTATAACGTATTACGCTATATATAATATCGTTATATGGTATAACGTTATAACGTATTACGTTATATGGTATAACGTTATAACGTATTACGTTATACGGTATAACGTTATAACGTATTACGTTATTTGGAATAACGTTATAACGTATTATGTTATATAAAATAACTTCGTAACGTAATACGTTACGTGGTATAACGTTATAACGTATTACGTTATATGAAATATCGTTATATGGTATAACATGATAACGTTATAACGTATTACGTTATATAACATAACATTATAACGTATTACGATATATGGAATAACGTTGTAACGTATTATGTTATATACAATATCGTCATAACGTACTACGTTATATGGTATAACGTTATAACGTATTACGTTATATGGTATAAGGTTATAACGTATTACGTTATATGGTATAACGTTATAACGTTTTACGTTATACGGTATAACGTTATAACGTATTACGTTATTTGGAATAACGTTATAACGTATTATGTTATATACAATAACGTCATAACGTACTACGTTATATGGTATAACGTTATAACGTATTACGTTATATGGAATAACGTTATAAAGTATTATGTTATTTGGAATAACGTTATAACGTATTATGCTATATAAAATAACGTCATAACGTACTACGTTATATGGTATAACGTTATAACGTATTACGTTATATCGAATAACGTTATAACGAATTACGTTATATGGTATAACGTTATAACGTATTACGCTATATGGTATAACGTTATAACGTATTACGTTATACGGTATAACGTTATAACGATTACGTTATTTGGAATAACGTTATAACGTATTATGTTATATACAATAACGTCATAACGTACTACGTTATATGGTATAACGTTATAACGTATTACGTTATATGGAATAACGTTATAAAGTATTATGTTATATACAATAACGTCATAACGTACTACGTTATATGGTATAACGTTATAACGTATTACGCTATATATAATATCGTTATATGGTATAACGTTATAACGTATTACGTTATATGGTATAACGTTATAACGTATTACGTTATACGGTGTAACGTTATAAGGTATTACGCTATATATAATATCGTTATATGGTATAACGTTATAACGTATTACGTTATATGGTATAACGTTATAACGTATTACGTTATACGGTATAACGTTATAACGTATTACGTTATTTGGAATAACGTTATAACGTATTATGTTATATACAATAACGTCATAACGTACTACGTTATATGGTATAACGTTATAACGTATTACGTTATTTGGAATAACGTTATAACGTATTATGTTATATACAACAACGTCATAACGTATTACGTTATATGGTATAACGTTATAACGTATTACGCTATATATAATATCGTTATATGGTATAACGTTATAACGTATTACGTTATATGGTATAACGTTATAACGTATTACGTTATACGGTATAACGTTATAACGTATTACGTTATTTGGAATAACGTTATAACGTATTATGTTATATACAATAACGTCATAACGTATTACGTTATATGGTATAACGTTATAACGTATTACGCTATATATAATATCGTTATATGGTATAACGTTATAACGTATTACGTTATATAACATAACGTTATAACGTATTACGATATATGGAATAACGTTGTAACGTATTATGTTATATACAATATCGTCATAACGTACTACGTTATATGGTATAACGTTATAACGTATTACGTTATATGGTATAAGGTTAGAACGTATTACGTTATATGGTATAACGTTATAACGTATTGTGTTATATACAATAACGTCATAACGTACTACGTTATATGGTATAACGTTATAACGTATTACGTTATATGGAATAACGTTATAACGTACTATGTTATATACAATAACGTCATAACGTACTACGTTATATGGTATAACGTTGTAACGTATTACGTTATATGGAATAACGTTATAACGTATTATTTTATATTCAATAACGTCATAACGTACTACGTTATATGGTATAACGTTATAACGTATTACGTTATATCGAATAACGTTATAACGTATTACGTTATATGGTATAACGTTATAACGTATTACGCTATATATAATATCGCTATATGGTATAACGTTATAACGTATTACGATATATGGAATAACGTTGTAACGTATTATGTTATATACAATATCGTCATAACGTACTACGTTATATGGTATAACGTTATAACGTATTACGTTATATGGTATAACGTTATAACGTATTACGTTATATGGAATAACGTTATAACGTATTATGTTATATACAATAACGTCATAACGTACTACGTTATATGGTATAACGTTATAACGTATTACGTTATATGGAATAACGTTATAACGTATTATGTTATATACAATAACGTCATAACGTACTACGTTATATGGTATAACGTTATAACGTATTACGTTATATGGAATAACGTTATAACGTATTATGTTATATACAATAACGTCATAACGTACTACGTTATATGGTATAACGTTGTAACGTATTACGTTATATGGAATAACGTTATAACGTATTATGTTATATACAATAACGTCATAACGTACTACGTTATATGGTATAACGTTATAACGTATTACGTTATATCGAATAACGTTATAACGTATTACGTTATATGGTATAACGTTATAACGTCTTACGCTATATATAATATCGTTATATGGTATAACGTTATAACGTATTACGTTATATGGTATAACGTTATAACGTATTACGTTATACGGTATAACGTTATAACGTATTACGTTATTTGGAATAACGTTATAACGTATTATGTTATATAAAATATCGTCGTAACGTAATACGTTACGTGGTATAACGTTATAACGTATTACGTTATATGAAATATCGTAATATGGTATAACATGATAACGGTATAACGTATTACGTTATATAACATAACGTTATAACGTATTACGATATATGGAATAACGCTGTAACGTATTATGTAATATACAATATCGTCATAACGTACTACGTTATATGGTATAACGTTATAACGTATTACGTTATATGGTATAAGGTTATAACGTATTACGTTATATGGTATAACGTTATAACGTATTGTGTTATATACAATAACGTCATAACGTACTACGTTATATGGTATAACGTTATAACGTATTACGTTATATGGAATAACGTTATAACGTACTATGTTATATACAATAACGTCATAACGTACTACGTTATATGGTATAACGTTGTAACGTATTACGTTATATGGAATGACGTTATAACGTATTATGTTATATACAATAACGTCATAACGTACTTCGTTATATGGTATAACGTTATAACGTATTACGTTATATCGAATAACGTTATAACGTATTACGTTATATGGTATAACGTTATAACGTATTACGCTATATATAATATCGTTATATGGTATAACGTTATAACGTATTACGTTATATGGTATAACGTTATAACGTATTACGTTATACGGTATAACGTTATAACGTATTACGTTATTTGGAATAACGTTATAACGTATTATGATATATAAAATAACGTCGTAACGTAATACGTCACGTGGTATAACGTTATAACGTATTACGTTATATGAAATATCGTTATATGGTATAACATGATAACGTTATAACGTATTACGTTATATAACATAACGTTATAACGTATTACGATATATGGAATAACGTTGTAACGTATTATGTTATATACAATATCGTCATAACGTACTACGTTATATGGTATAACGTTATAACGTATTACGTTATATGGTATAAGGTTATAACGTATTACGTTATATGGAATAACGTTATAACGTATTATGTTATATACAATAACGTCATAACGTACTACGTTATATGGTATAACGTTGTAACGTATTACGTTATATGGTATAACGTTATAACGTATTACGTTATGAGGTATAACGTTATAACGTATTACGTTATTTGGAATAACGTTATAACGTATTATGATATATAAAATTACGTCGTAACGTAATACGTCACGTGGTATAACGGTATAACGTATTACGTTATATGAAATATCGTTATATGGTATAACATGATAACGTTATAACGTATTACGTTATATAACATAACGTTATAACGTATTACGATATATGGAATAACGTTGTAACGTATTATGTTATATACAATATCGTCATAACGTACTACGTTATATGGTATAACGTTATAACGTATTACGTTATATCGAATAACGTTATAACGTATTACGTTATATGGTATAACGTTATAACGTATTACGTTATATGGAATAACGTTATAACGTATTATGTTATATACAATAACGTCATAACGTACTACGTTATATGGTATAACGTTGTAACGTATTACGTTATATGGAATAACGTTATAACGTATTATGTTTTATACAATAACGCCATAACGTACTACGTTATATGGTATAACGTTATAACGTATTACGTTATATCGAATAAGGTTATAACGTATTACGTTATATGGTATAACGTTATAACGTATTACGCTATATATAATATCGTTATATGGTATAACGTTATAACGTATTACGTTATATAACATAACGTTATAACGTATTACGATATATGGAATAACGTTGTAACGTATTATGTTATATACAATATCGTCATAACGTACTACGTTATATGGTATAACGTTATAACGTATTACGTTATATGGTATAAGGTTAGAACGTATTACGTTATATGGTATAACGTTATAACGTATTGTGTTATATACAATAACGTCATAACGTACTACGTTATATGGTATAACGTTATAACGTATTACGTTATATGGAATAACGTTATAACGTACTATGTTATATACAATAACGTCATAACGTACCACGTTATATGGTATAACGTTGTAACGTATTACGTTATATGGAATAACGTTATAACGTATTATTTTATATACAATAACGTCATAACGTACTACGTTATATGGTATAACGTTATAACGTATTACGTTATATCGAATAACGTTATAACGTATTACGTTATATGGTATAACGTTATAACGTATTACGCTATATATAATATCGTTATATGGTATAACGTTATAACGTATTACGTTATATGGTATAACGTTATAACGTATTACGATATATGGAATAACGTTGTAACGTATTATGTTATATACAATATCGTCATAACGTACTACGTTATATGGTATAACGTTATAACGTATTACGTTATATGGTATAACGTTATAACGTATTACGTTATATGGAATAACGTTATAACGTATTATGTTATATACAATAACGTCATAACGTACTACGTTATATGGTATAACGTTATAACGTATTACGTTATATGGAATAACGTTATAACGTATTATGTTATATACAATAACGTCATAACGTACTACGTTATATGGTATAACGTTATAACGTATTACGTTATATGGAATAACGTTATAACGTATTATGTTATATACAATAACGTCATAACGTACTACGTTATATGGTATAACGTTGTAACGTATTACGTTATATGGAATAACGTTATAACGTATTATGTTATATACAATAACGTCATAACGTACTACGTTATATGGTATAACGTTATAACGTATTACGTTATATCGAATAACGTTATAACGTATTACGTTATATGGTATAACGTTATAACGTATTACGCTATATATAATATCGTTATATGGTATAACGTTATAACGTATTACGTTATATGGTATATCGTTATAACGTATTACGTTATTTGGAATAACGTTATAACGTATTATGTTATATAAAATAACGTCGTAACGTAATACGTTACGTGGTATAACGTTATAACGTATTACGTTATATGAAATATCGTTATATGGTATAACATGACAACGTTATAACGTATTACGTTATATAACATAACGTTATAACGTATTACGATATATGGAATAACGTTGTAACGTATTATGTTATATACAATATCGTCATAACGTACTACGTTATATGGTATAACGTTATAACGTATTACGTTATATGGTATAAGGTTAGAACGTATTACGTTATATGGTATAACGTTATAACGTATTGTGTTATATACAATAACGTCATAACGTACTACGTTATATGGTATAACGTTATAACGTATTACGTTATATGGAATAACGTTATAACGTACTATGTTATATACAATAACGTCATAACGTACTACGTTATATGGTATAACGTTATAACGTATTACGTTATATGGAATAACGTTATAACGTATTATGTTATATACAATAACGTCATAACGTACTACGTTATATCGAATAACGTTATAACGTATTACGTTATATGGTATAACGTTATAACGTATTACGCTATATATAATATCGCTATATGGTATAACGTTATAACGTATTACGATATATGGAATAACGTTGTAACGTATTATGTTATATACAATATCGTCATAACGTACTACGTTATATGGTATAACGTTATAACGTATTACGTTATATGGTATAACGTTATAACGTATTACGTTATATGGAATAACGTTATAACGTATTATGTTATATACAATAACGTCATAACGTACTACGTTATATGGTATAACGTTATAACGTATTACGTTATATGGAATAACGTTATAACGTATTATGTTATATACAATAACGTCATAACGTACTACGTTATATGGTATAACGTTATAACGTATTACGTTATATGGAATAACGTTATAACGTATTATGTTATATACAATAACGTCATAACGTACTACGTTATATGGTATAACGTTGTAACGTATTACGTTATATGGAATAACGTTATAACGTATTATGTTATATACAATAACGTCATAACGTACTACGTTATATGGTATAACGTTATAACGTATTACGTTATATCGAATAACGTTATAACGTATTACGTTATATGGTATAACGTTATAACGTCTTACGCTATATATAATATCGTTATATGGTATAACGTTATAACGTATTACGTTATATGGTATAACGTTATAACGTATTACGTTATACGGTATAACGTTATAACGTATTACGTTATTTGGAATAACGTTATAACGTATTATGTTATATAAAATATCGTCGTAACGTAATACGTTACGTGGTATAACGTTATAACGTATTACGTTATATGAAATATCGTAATATGGTATAACATGATAACGGTATAACGTATTACGTTATATAACATAACGTTATAACGTATTACGATATATGGAATAACGCTGTAACGTATTATGTTATATACAATATCGTCATAACGTACTACGTTATATGGTATAACGTTATAACGTATTACGTTATATGGTATAATGTTATAACGTATTACGTTATATGGTATAACGTTATAACGTATTGTGTTATATACAATAACGTCATAACGTACTACGTTATATGGTATAACGTTATAACGTATTACGTTATATGGAATAACGTTATAACGTACTATGTTATATACAATAACGTCATAACGTACTACGTTATATGGTATAACGTTGTAACGTATTACGTTATATGGAATGACGTTATAACGTATTATGTTATATACAATAACGTCATAACGTACTTCGTTATATGGTATAACGTTATAACGTATTACGTTATATCGAATAACGTTATAACGTATTACGTTATATGGTATAACGTTATAACGTATTACGCTATATATAATATCGTTATATGGTATAACGATATAACGTATTACGTTATATGGTATAACGTTATAACGTATTACGTTATACGGTATAACGTTATAACGTATTACGTTATTTGGAATAACGTTATAACGTATTATGATATATAAAATAACGTCGTAACGTAATACGTCACGTGGTATAACGTTATAACGTATTACGTTATATGAAATATCGTTATATGGTATAACATGATAACGTTATAACGTATTACGTTATATAACATAACGTTATAACGTATTACGTTATATGGTATAACGTTATAACGTATTACGTTATATGGAATAACGTTATAACGTATTATGTTATATACAATAACGTCATAACGTACTACGTTATATGGTATAACGTTATAACGTATTACGTTATATGGAATAACGTTATAACGTATTATGTTATATACAATAACGTCATAACGTACTACGTTATATGGTATAACGTTATAACGTATTACGTTATATGGAATAACGTTATAACGTATTATGTTATATACAATAACGTCATAACGTACTACGTTATATGGTATAACGTTGTAACGTATTACGTTATATGGAATAACGTTATAACGTATTATGTTATATACAATAACGTCATAACGTACTACGTTATATGGTATAACGTTATAACGTATTACGTTATATCGAATAACGTTATAACGTATTACGTTATATGGTATAACGTTATAACGTATTACGCTATATATAATATCGTTATATGGTATAACGTTATAACGTATTACGTTATATGGTATATCGTTATAACGTATTACGTTATTTGGAATAACGTTATAACGTATTATGTTATATAAAATAACGTCGTAACGTAATACGTTACGTGGTATAACGTTATAACGTATTACGTTATATGAAATATCGTTATATGGTATAACATGACAACGTTATAACGTATTACGTTATATAACATAACGTTATAACGTATTACGATATATGGAATAACGTTGTAACGTATTATGTTATATACAATATCGTCATAACGTACTACGTTATATGGTATAACGTTATAACGTATTACGTTATATGGTATAAGGTTAGAACGTATTACGTTATATGGTATAACGTTATAACGTATTGTGTTATATACAATAACGTCATAACGTACTACGTTATATGGTATAACGTTATAACGTATTACGTTATATGGAATAACGTTATAACGTACTATGTTATATACAATAACGTCATAACGTACTACGTTATATGGTATAACGTTATAACGTATTACGTTATATGGAATAACGTTATAACGTATTATGTTATATACAATAACGTCATAACGTACTACGTTATATCGAATAACGTTATAACGTATTACGTTATATGGTATAACGTTATAACGTATTACGCTATATATAATATCGCTATATGGTATAACGTTATAACGTATTACGATATATGGAATAACGTTGTAACGTATTATGTTATATACAATATCGTCATAACGTACTACGTTATATGGTATAACGTTATAACGTATTACGTTATATGGTATAACGTTATAACGTATTACGTTATATGGAATAACGTTATAACGTATTATGTTATATACAATAACGTCATAACGTACTACGTTATATGGTATAACGTTATAACGTATTACGTTATATGGAATAACGTTATAACGTATTATGTTATATACAATAACGTCATAACGTACTACGTTATATGGTATAACGTTATAACGTATTACGTTATATGGAATAACGTTATAACGTATTATGTTATATACAATAACGTCATAACGTACTACGTTATATGGTATAACGTTGTAACGTATTACGTTATATGGAATAACGTTATAACGTATTATGTTATATACAATAACGTCATAACGTACTACGTTATATGGTATAACGTTATAACGTATTACGTTATATCGAATAACGTTATAACGTATTACGTTATATGGTATAACGTTATAACGTCTTACGCTATATATAATATCGTTATATGGTATAACGTTATAACGTATTACGTTATATGGTATAACGTTATAACGTATTACGTTATACGGTATAACGTTATAACGTATTACGTTATTTGGAATAACGTTATAACGTATTATGTTATATAAAATATCGTCGTAACGTAATACGTTACGTGGTATAACGTTATAACGTATTACGTTATATGAAATATCGTAATATGGTATAACATGATAACGGTATAACGTATTACGTTATATAACATAACGTTATAACGTATTACGATATATGGAATAACGCTGTAACGTATTATGTTATATACAATATCGTCATAACGTACTACGTTATATGGTATAACGTTATAACGTATTACGTTATATGGTATAATGTTATAACGTATTACGTTATATGGTATAACGTTATAACGTATTGTGTTATATACAATAACGTCATAACGTACTACGTTATATGGTATAACGTTATAACGTATTACGTTATATGGAATAACGTTATAACGTACTATGTTATATACAATAACGTCATAACGTACTACGTTATATGGTATAACGTTGTAACGTATTACGTTATATGGAATGACGTTATAACGTATTATGTTATATACAATAACGTCATAACGTACTTCGTTATATGGTATAACGTTATAACGTATTACGTTATATCGAATAACGTTATAACGTATTACGTTATATGGTATAACGTTATAACGTATTACGCTATATATAATATCGTTATATGGTATAACGTTATAACGTATTACGTTATATGGTATAACGTTATAACGTATTACGTTATACGGTATAACGTTATAACGTATTACGTTATTTGGAATAACGTTATAACGTATTATGATATATAAAATAACGTCGTAACGTAATACGTCACGTGGTATAACGTTATAACGTATTACGTTATATGAAATATCGTTATATGGTATAACATGATAACGTTATAACGTATTACGTTATATAACATAACGTTATAACGTATTACGATATATGGAATAACGTTGTAACGTATTATGTTATATACAATATCGTCATAACGTACTACGTTATATGGTATAACGTTATAACGTATTACGTTATATGGTATAAGGTTATAACGTATTACGTTATATGGAATAACGTTATAACGTATTATGTTATATACAATAACGTCATAACGTACTACGTTATATGGTATAACGTTGTAACGTATTACGTTATATGGTATAACGTTATAACGTATTACGTTATGAGGTATAACGTTATAACGTATTACGTTATTTGGAATAACGTTATAACGTATTATGATATATAAAATTACGTCGTAACGTAATACGTCACGTGGTATAACGGTATAACGTATTACGTTATATGAAATATCGTTATATGGTATAACATGATAACGTTATAACGTATTACGTTATATAACATAACGTTATAACGTATTACGATATATGGAATAACGTTGTAACGTATTATGTTATATACAATATCGTCATAACGTACTACGTTATATGGTATAACGTTATAACGTATTACGTTATATCGAATAACGTTATAACGTATTACGTTATATGGTATAACGTTATAACGTATTACGTTATATGGAATAACGTTATAACGTATTATGTTATATACAATAACGTCATAACGTACTACGTTATATGGTATAACGTTGTAACGTATTACGTTATATGGAATAACGTTATAACGTATTATGTTTTATACAATAACGCCATAACGTACTACGTTATATGGTATAACGTTATAACGTATTACGTTATATCGAATAAGGTTATAACGTATTACGTTATATGGTATAACGTTATAACGTATTACGCTATATATAATATCGTTATATGGTATAACGTTATAACGTATTACGTTATATAACATAACGTTATAACGTATTACGATATATGGAATAACGTTGTAACGTATTATGTTATATACAATATCGTCATAACGTACTACGTTATATGGTATAACGTTATAACGTATTACGTTATATGGTATAAGGTTAGAACGTATTACGTTATATGGTATAACGTTATAACGTATTGTGTTATATACAATAACGTCATAACGTACTACGTTATATGGTATAACGTTATAACGTATTACGTTATATGGAATAACGTTATAACGTACTATGTTATATACAATAACGTCATAACGTACCACGTTATATGGTATAACGTTGTAACGTATTACGTTATATGGAATAACGTTATAACGTATTATTTTATATACAATAACGTCATAACGTACTACGTTATATGGTATAACGTTATAACGTATTACGTTATATCGAATAACGTTATAACGTATTACGTTATATGGTATAACGTTATAACGTATTACGCTATATATAATATCGTTATATGGTATAACGTTATAACGTATTACGTTATATGGTATAACGTTATAACGTATTACGATATATGGAATAACGTTGTAACGTATTATGTTATATACAATATCGTCATAACGTACTACGTTATATGGTATAACGTTATAACGTATTACGTTATATGGTATAACGTTATAACGTATTACGTTATATGGAATAACGTTATAACGTATTATGTTATATACAATAACGTCATAACGTACTACGTTATATGGTATAACGTTATAACGTATTACGTTATATGGAATAACGTTATAACGTATTATGTTATATACAATAACGTCATAACGTACTACGTTATATGGTATAACGTTATAACGTATTACGTTATATGGAATAACGTTATAACGTATTATGTTATATACAATAACGTCATAACGTACTACGTTATATGGTATAACGTTGTAACGTATTACGTTATATGGAATAACGTTATAACGTATTATGTTATATACAATAACGTCATAACGTACTACGTTATATGGTATAACGTTATAACGTATTACGTTATATCGAATAACGTTATAACGTATTACGTTATATGGTATAACGTTATAACGTATTACGCTATATATAATATCGTTATATGGTATAACGTTATAACGTATTACGTTATATGGTATATCGTTATAACGTATTACGTTATTTGGAATAACGTTATAACGTATTATGTTATATAAAATAACGTCGTAACGTAATACGTTACGTGGTATAACGTTATAAAGTATTACGTTATATGAAATATCGTTATATGGTATAACATGACAACGTTATAACGTATTACGTTATATAACATAACGTTATAACGTATTACGATATATGGAATAACGCTGTAACGTATTATGTTATATACAATATCGTCATAACGTACTACGTTATATGGTATAACGTTATAACGTCTTACGTTATATGGTATAAGGTTATAACGTATTACGTTATATGGTATAACGTTATAACGTATTGTGTTATATACAATAACGTCATAACGTACTACGTTATATGGTATAACGTTATAACGTATTACGTTATAACGTACTATGTTATATACAATAACGTCATAACGTACTACGTTATATGGTATAACGTTGTAACGTATTACGTTATATGGAATAACGTTATAACGTATTATGTTATATACAATAACGTCATAACGTACTACGTTATATGGTATAACGTTATAACGTATTACGTTATATCGAATAACGTTATAACGTATTACGTTATATGGTATAACGTTATAACGTATTACGCTATATATAATATCGTTATATGGTATAACGTTATAACGTATTACGTTATATGGTATAACGTTATAACGTATTACGTTATACGGTATAACGTTATAACGTATTCCGTTATTTGGAATAACGTTATAACGTATTATGATATATAAAATAACGTCGTAACGTAATACGTCACGTGGTATAACGTTATAACGTATTACGTTATATGAAATATCGTTATATGGTATAACATGATAACGTTATAACGTATTACGTTATATAACATAACGTTATAACGTATTACGATATATGGAATAACGTTGTAACGTATTATGTTATATACAATATCGTCATAACGTACTACGTTATATGGTATAACGTTATAACGTATTACGTTATATCGAATAACGTTATAACGTATTACGTTATATGGTATAACGTTATAACGTATTACGCTATATATAATATCGTTATATGGTATAACGTTATAACGTATTACGTTATATGGTATAACGTTATAACGTATTACGTTATATCGAATAACGTTATAACGCATTGCGTTATATGGTATAACGTTATAACGTATTACGCTATATATAATATCGTTATATGGTATAACGTTATAACGTATTACGTTATATGGTATAACGTTATAACGTATTACGTTATACGGTATAACGTTATAACGTATTACGTTATTTGGAATAACGTTATAACGTATTATGTTATATAAAATAACTTCGTAACGTAATACGTTACGTGGTATAACGTTATAACGTATTACGTTATATGAAATATCGTTATATGGTATAACATGATAACGTTATAACGTATTACGTTATATAACATAACATTATAACGTATTACGATATATGGAATAACGTTGTAACGTATTATGTTATATACAATATCGTCATAACGTACTACGTTATATGGTATAACGTTATAACGTATTACGTTATATGGTATAAGGTTATAGCGTATTACGTTATATGGAATAACGTTATAACGTATTATTTTATATACAATAACGTCATAACGTACAACGTTATATGGTATAACGTTATAACGTATTACGTTATATCGAATAACGTTATAACGTATTACGTTATATGGTATAACGTTATAACGTATTACGCTATATATAATATCGTTATATGTTATAACGTTATAACGTATTACGTTATATGGTATAACGTTATAACGTATTACGTTATATCGAATAACGTTATAACGTATTACGTTATATGGTATAACGTTATAACGTATTACGCTATATATAATATCGTTATATGGTATAACGTTATAACGTATTACGTTATATGGTATAACGTTATAACGTGTTACGTTATACGGTATAACGTTATAACGTATTACGTTATTTGGAATAACGTTATAACGTATTATGTTATATAAAATAACTTCGTAACGTAATTGGTTACGTGGTATAACGTTATAACGTATTACGTTATATGAAATATCGTTATATGGTATAACATGATAACGTTATAACGTATTACGTTATATAACATAACATTATAACGTATTACGATATATGGAATAACGTTGTAACGTATTATGTTATATACAATAACGTCATAACGTACTACGTTATATGGTATAACGTTATAACGTATTACGTTATATGGAATAACGTTATAACGTACTATGTTATATACAATAACGTCATAACGTACTACGTTATATGGTATAACGTTATATCGTATTACGTTATATCGAATAACGTTATAACGTATTACGTTATATGGTATAACGTTATAACGTATTACGCTATATATAATATCGTTATATGGTATAACGTTATAACGTATTACGTTATATAGTATAACGTTATAACGTATTACGTTATACGGTATAACGTTATAACGTATTACGTTATTTGGAATAACGTTATAACGTATTATGTTATATAAAATAACGTCGTAACGTAATACGTTACGTGGTATAACGTTATAACGTATTACGCTATATGAAATATCGTTATATGGTATAACATGATAACGTTATAACGTTTTACGTTATATAACATAACGTTATAACGTATTACGATATATGGAATAACGTTGTAACGTATTATGTTATATACAATATCGTCATAACGTACTACGTTATATGGTATAACGTTATAACGTATTACGTTATATGGTATAAGGTTATAACGTATTACGTTATATGGTATAACGTTATAACGTATTACGTTATTTGGAATAACGTTATAACGTATTATGCTATTTAAAATAACGTCATAACGTACTACGTTATATGGTATAACGTTATAACGTATTACGTTATATCGAATAACGTTATAACGAATTACGTTATATGGTATAACGTTATAACGTATTACGCTATATGGTATAACGTTATAACGTATTACGCTATATATAATATCGTTATATGGTATAACGTTATAACGTATTACGTTATATGGTATAACGTTATAACGTACTACGTTATACGGTATAACGTTATAACGTATTACGTTATTTGGAATAACGTTATAACGTATTATGATATATAAAATAACGTCGTAACGTAATACGTCACGTGGTATAACGTTATAACGTATTACGTTTATGAAATATCGTTATATGGTATAACATGATAACGTTATAACGTATTACGTTATATAACATAACGTTATAACGTATTACGATATATGGAATAACGTTGTAACGTATTATGTTATATACAATATCGTCATAACGTACTACGTTATATGGTATAACGTTATAACGTATTACGTTATATGGTATAAGGTTATAACGTATTACGTTATATGGAATAACGTTATAACGTATTATGTTATATACAATAACGTCATAACGTACTACGTTATATGGTATAACGTTGTAACGTATTACGTTATATGGTATAACGTTATAACGTATTACGTTATACGGTATAACGTTATAACGTATTACGTTATTTGGAATAACGTTATAACGTATTATGATATATTAAATTGCGTCGTAACGTAATACGTCACGTGGTATAACGGTATAACGTATTACGTTATATGAAATATCGTTATATGGTATAACATGATAACGTTATAACGTATTACGTTATATAACATAACGTTATAACGTATTACGATATATGGAATAACGTTGTAACGTATTATGTTATATACAATATCGTCATAACGTACTACGTTGTATGGTATAACGTTATAACGTATTACGTTATATCGAATAACGTTATAACGTATTACGTTATATGGTATAACGTTATAACGTATTACGTTATATGGAATAACGTTATAACGTATTATGTTATATACAATAACGTCATAACGTACTACGTTATATGGTATAACGTTGTAACGTATTATGTTATATACAATATCGTCATAACGTACTACGTTATATGGTATAACGTTATAACGTATTACGTTATATGGTATAAGGTTAGAACGTATTACGTTATATGGTATAACGTTATAACGTATTGTGTTATATACAATAACGTCATAACGTACTACGTTATATGGTATAACGTTATAACGTATTACGTTATATGGAATAACGTTATAACGTACTATGTTATATACAATAACGTCATAACGTACTACGTTATATGGTATAACGTTGTAACGTATTACGTTATATGGAATAACGTTATAACGTATTATTTTATATACAATAACGTCATAACGTACTACGTTATATGGTATAACGTTATAACGTATTACGTTATATCGAATAACGTTATAACGTATTACGTTATATGGTATAACGTTATAACGTATTACGCTATATATAATATCGTTATATGGTATAACGTTATAACGTATTACGTTATATGGTATAACGTTATAACGTATTACGATATATGGAATAACGTTGTAACGTATTATGTTATATACAATATCGTCATAACGTACTACGTTATATGGTATAACGTTATAACGTATTACGTTATATGGAATAACGTTATAACTTATTATGTTATATACAATAACGTCATAACGTACTACGTTATATGGTATAACGTTATAACGTATTACGTTATATGGAATAACGTTATAACGTATTATGTTATATACAATAACGTCATAACGTACTACGTTATATGGTATAACGTTGTAACGTATTACGTTATATGGAATAACGTTATAACGTATTATGTTATATACAATAACGTCATAACGTACTACGTTATATGGTATAACGTTATAACGTATTACGTTATATGGTATAACGTTATAACGTATTACGTTATATGGAATAACGTTATAACGTATTATGTTATATACAATAACGTCATAACGTACTACGTTATATGGTATAACGTTATAACGTATTACGTTATATGGAATAACGTTATAACTTATTATGTTATATACAATAACGTCATAACGTACTACGTTATATGGTATAACGTTGTAACGTATTACGTTATATGGAATAACGTTATAACGTATTATGTTATATACAATAACGTTATAACGTACTACGTTATATGGTATAACGTTATAACGTATTACGTTATATCGAATAAGGTTATAACGTATTACGTTATATGGTATAACGTTATAACGTATTACGCTATATATAATATCGTTATATGGTATGACGTTATAACGTATTACGTTATATAACATAACGTTATAACGTATTTCGATATATGGAATAACGTTGTAACGTATTATGTTATATACAATATCGTCATAACGTACTACGTTATATGGTATAACGTTATAACGTATTACGTTATATGGTATAAGGTTAGAACGTATTACGTTATATGGTATAACGTTATAACGTATTGTGTTATATACAATAACGTCATAACGTACTACGTTATATGGTATAACGTTATAACGTATTACGTTATATGGAATAACGTTATAACGTACTATGTTATATACAATAACGTCATAACGTACTACGTTATATGGTATAACGTTGTAACGTATTACGTTATATGGAATAACGTTATAACGTATTATTTTATATACAATAACGTCATAACGTACTACGTTATATGGTATAACGTTATAACGTATTACGTTATATCGAATAACGTTATAACGTATTACGTTATATGGTATAACGTTATAACGTATTACGCTATATATAATATCGTTATATGGTATAACGTTATAACGTATTACGTTATATGGTATAACGTTATAACGCATTACGATATATGGAATAACGTTGTAACGTATTATGTTATATACAATATCGTCATAACGTACTACGTTATATGGTATAACGTTATAACGTATTACGTTATATGGTATAACGTTATAACGTATTACGTTATATGGAATAACGTTATAACGTATTATGTTATATACAATAACGTCATAACGTACTACGTTATATGGTATAACGTTATAACGTATTACGTTATATGGAATAACGTTATAACTTATTATGTTATATACAATAACGTCATAACGTACTACGTTATATGGTATAACGTTATAACGTATTACGTTATATGGAATAACGTTATAACGTACTATGTTATATACAATAACGTCATAACGTACTACGTTATATGGTATAACGTTGTAACGTATTACGTTATATGGAATAACGTTATATCGTATTATGTTATATACAATAACGTCATAACGTACTACGTTACGTGGTATAACGTTATAACGTATTACGTTATATGAAATATCGTTATATGGTATAACATGATAACGTTATAACGTATTACGTTATATAACATAACGTTATAACGTATTACGATATATGGAATAACGCTGTAACGTATTATGTTATATACAATATCGTCATAACGTACTACGTTATATGGTATAACGTTATAACGTCTTACGTTATATGGTATAAGGTTATAACGTATTACGTTATATGGTATAACGTTATAACGTATTGTGTTATATACAATAACGTCATAACGTACTACGTTATATGGTATAACGTTATAACGTATTACGTTATATGGAATAACGTTATAACGTACTATGTTATATACAATAACGTCATAACGTACTACGTTATATGGTATAACGTTGTAACGTATTACGTTATATGGAATAACGTTACAACGTATTATGTTATATACAATAACGTCATAACGTACTACGTTATATGGTATAACGTTATAACGTATTACGTTATATCGAATAACGTTATAACGTATTACGTTATATGGTATAACGTTATAACGTATTACGCTATATATAATATCGTTATATGGTATAACGTTATAACGTATTACGTTATATGGTATAACGTTATAACGTATTACGTTATACGGTATAACGTTATAACGTATTACGTTATTTGGAATAACGTTATAACGTATTATGATATATAAAATAACGTCGTAACGTAATACGTCACGTGGTATAACGTTATAACGTATTACGTTATATGAAATATCGTTATATGGTATAACATGATAACGTTATAACGTATTACGTTATATAACATAACGTTATAACGTATTACGATATATGGAATAACGTTGTAACGTATTATGTTATATACAATATTGTCATAACGTACTACGTTATATGGTATAACGTTATAACGTATTACGTTATATCGAATAACGTTATAACGTATTACGTTATATGGTATAACGTTATAACGTATTACGCTATATATAATATCGTTATATGGTATAACGTTATAACGTATTACGTTATATGGTATAACGTTATAACGTATTACGTTATATCGAATAACGTTATAACGTATTGCGTTATATGGTATAACGTTATAACGTATTACGCTATATATAATATCGTTATATGGTATAACGTTATAACGTATTACGTTATATGGTATAACGTTATAACGTATTACGTTATACGGTATAACGTTATAACGTATTACGTTATTTGGAATAACGTTATAACGTATTATGTTATATAAAATAACTTCGTAACGTAATACGTTACGAGGTATAACCTTATAACGTATTACGTTATATGAAATATCCTTATATGGTATAACATGATAACGCTATAACGTATTACGTTATATAACATAACATTATAACGTATTACGATATATGGAATAACGTTGTAACGTATTATGTTATATACAATATCGTCATAACGTACTACGTTATATGGTATAACGTTATAACGTATTACGTTATATGGTATAAGGTTATAACGTATTACGTTATATGGAATAACGTTATAACGTATTATTTTATATACAATAACGTCATAACGTACTACGTTATATGGTATAACGTTATAACGTATTACGTTATATCGAATAACGTTATAACGTATTACGTTATATGGTATAACGTTATAACGTATTACGCTATATATAATATCGTTATATGGTATAACGTTATAACGTATTACGTTATATGGTATAACGTTATAACGTATTACGTTATATCGAATAACGTTATAACGTATTACGTTATATGGTATAACGTTATAACGTATTACGCTATATATAATATCGTTATATGGTATAACGTTATAACGTATTACGTTATATGGTATAACGTTATAACGTATTACGTTATACGGTATAACGTTATAACGTATTACGTTATTTGGAATAACGTTATAACGTATTATGTTATATAAAATAACTTCGTAACGTAATACGTTACGTGGTATAACGTTATAACGTATTACGTTATATGAAATATCGTTATATGGTATAACATGATAACGTTATAACGTATTACGTTATATAACATAACATTATAACGTATTACGATATATGGAATAACGTTGTAACGTATTATGTTATATACAATATCGTCATAACGTACTACGTTATATGGTATAACGTTATAACGTATTACGTTATATGGTATAAGGTTATAACGTATTACGTTATATGGAATAACGTTATAACGTATTATGTTATATACAATAACGTCATAACGTACTACGTTATATGGTATAACGTTATAACGTATTACGTTATATGGAATAACGTTATAACGTACTATGCTATATACAATAACGTCATAACGTACTACGTTATATGGTATAACGTTATATCGTATTACGTTATATCGAATAACGTTATAACGTACTATGTTATATACAATAACGTCATAACGTACTACGTTATATGGTATAACGTTGTAACGTATTACGTTATATGGAATAACGTTACAACGTATTATGTTATATACAATAACGTCATAACGTACTACGTTATATGGTATAACGTTATAACGTATTACGTTATATCGAATAACGTTATAACGTATTACGTTATATGGTATAACGTTATAACGTATTACGCTATATATAATATCGTTATATGGTATAACGTTATAACGTATTACGTTATATGGTATAACGTTATAACGTATTACGTTATACGGTATAACGTTATAACGTATTACGTTATTTGGAATAACGTTATAACGTATTATGATATATAAAATAACGTCGTAACGTAATACGTCACGTGGTATAACGTTATAACGTATTACGTTATATGAAATATCGTTATATGGTATAACATGATAACGTTATAACGTATTACGTTATATAACATAACGTTATAACGTATTACGATATATGGAATAACGTTGTAACGTATTATGTTATATACAATATTGTCATAACGTACTACGTTATATGGTATAACGTTATAACGTATTACGTTATATCGAATAACGTTATAACGTATTACGTTATATGGTATAACGTTATAACGTATTACGCTATATATAATATCGTTATATGGTATAACGTTATAACGTATTACGTTATATGGTATAACGTTATAACGTATTACGTTATATCGAATAACGTTATAACGTATTGCGTTATATGGTATAACGTTATAACGTATTACGCTATATATAATATCGTTATATGGTATAACGTTATAACGTATTACGTTATATGGTATAACGTTATAACGTATTACGTTATACGGTATAACGTTATAACGTATTACGTTATTTGGAATAACGTTATAACGTATTATGTTATATAAAATAACTTCGTAACGTAATACGTTACGTGGTATAACCTTATAACGTATTACGTTATATGAAATATCGTTATATGGTATAACATGATAACGCTATAACGTATTACGTTATATAACATAACATTATAACGTATTACGATATATGGAATAACGTTGTAACGTATTATGTTATATACAATATCGTCATAACGTACTACGTTATATGGTATAACGTTATAACGTATTACGTTATATGGTATAAGGTTATAACGTATTACGTTATATGGAATAACGTTATAACGTATTATTTTATATACAATAACGTCATAACGTACTACGTTATATGGTATAACGTTATAACGTATTACGTTATATCGAATAACGTTATAACGTATTACGTTATATGGTATAACGTTATAACGTATTACGCTATATATAATATCGTTATATGGTATAACGTTATAACGTATTACGTTATATGGTATAACGTTATAACGTATTACGTTATACGGTATAACGTTATAACGTATTACGTTATTTGGAATAACGTTATAACGTATTATGTTATATAAAATAACTTCGTAACGTAATACGTTACGTGGTATAACGTTATAACGTATTACGTTATATGAAATATCGTTATATGGTATAACATGATAACGTTATAACGTATTACGTTATATAACATAACATTATAACGTATTACGATATATGGAATAACGTTGTAACGTATTATGTTATATACAATATCGTCATAACGTACTACGTTATATGGTATAACGTTATAACGTATTACGTTATATGGTATAAGGTTATAACGTATTACGTTATATGGAATAACGTTATAACGTATTATGTTATATACAATAACGTCATAACGTACTACGTTATATGGTATAACGTTATAACGTATTACGTTATATGGAATAACGTTATAACGTACTATGCTATATACAATAACGTCATAACGTACTACGTTATATGGTATAACGTTATATCGTATTACGTTATATCGAATAACGTTATAACGTATTACGTTATATGGTATAACGTTATAACGTATTACGCTATATATAATATCGTTATATGGTATAACGTTATAACGTATTACGTTATATAGTATAACGTTATAACGTATTACGTTATACGGTATAACGTTATAACGTATTACGTTATTTGGAATAACGTTATAACGTATTATGTTATATAAAATAACGTCGTAACGTAATACGTTACGTGGTATAACGTTATAACGTATTACGCTATATGAAATATCGTTATATGGTATAACGTTATAACGTATTACGTTATATGGTATAACGTTATAACGTATTACGTTATACGGTATAACGTTATAACGTATTACGTTATTTGGAATAACGTTATAACGTATTATGTTATATACAATAACGTCATAACGTACTACGTTATATGGTATAACGTTATAACGTATTACGTTATATGGAATAACGTTATAAAGTATTATGTTATATACAATAACGTCATAACGTACTACGTTATATGGTATAACGTTATAACGTATTACGTTATATGGAATAACGTTATAACGTACTATGTTATATACAATAACGTCATAACGTATTACGTTATATGGTATAACGTTATAACGTATTACGTTATATCGAATAACGTTATAACGTATTACGTTATATGGTATAACGTTATAACGTATTACGTTATATGGAATAACGTTATAACGTATTATGTTATATACAATAACGTCATAACGTACTACGTTATATGGTATAACGTTATAACGTATTACGTTATATGGAATAACGTTATAAAGTATTATGTTATATACAATAACGTCATAGCGTACTACGTTATATGGTATAACGTTATAACGTATTACGCTATATATAATATCGTTATATGGTATAACGTTATAACGTATTACGTTATATGGTATAACGTTATAACGTATTACGTTATACGGTATAACGTTATAACGTATTACGCTATATATAATATCGTTATATGGTATAACGTTATAACGTATTACGTTATATGGTATAACGTTATAACGTATTACGTTATACGGTATAACGTTATAACGTATTACGTTATTTGGAATAACGTTATAACGTATTATGTTATATACAATAACGTCATAACGTATTACGTTATATGGTATAACGTTATAACGTATTACGCTATATATAATATCGTTATATGGTATAACGTTATAACGTATTACGTTATATGGTATAACGTTATAACGTATTACGTTATACGGTATAACGTTATAACGTATTACGTTATTTGGAATAACGTTATAACGTATTATGTTATATACAATAACGTCATAACGTACTACGTTATATGGTATAACGTTATAACGTATTACGTTATATGGAATAACGTTATAAAGTATTATGTTATATACAATAACGTCATAACGTACTACGTTATATGGTATAACGTTATAACGTATTACGTTATATGGAATAACGTTATAACGTACTATGTTATATACAATAACGTCATAACGTATTACGTTATATGGTATAACGTTATAACGTATTACGTTATATCGAATAACGTTATAACGTATTACGTTATATGGTATAACGTTATAACGTATTACGTTATATGGAATAACGTTATAACGTATTATGTTATATACAATAACGTCATAACGTACTACGTTATATGGTATAACGTTATAACGTATTACGTTATATGGAATAACGTTATAACGTATTATGTTATATACAATAACGTCATAACGTACTACGTTATATGGTATAACGTTATAACGTATTACGTTATATGGAATAACGTTATAACGTATTATGTTATATACAATAACGTCATAACGTACTACGTTATATGGTATAACGTTGTAACGTATTACGTTATATGGAATAACGTTAAAACGTATTATGTTATATACAATAACGTCATAACGTACTACGTTATATGGTATAACGTTATAACGTATTACGTTATATCGAATAACGTTATAACGTATTACGTTATATGGTATAACGTTATAACGTCTTACGCTATATATAATATCGTTATATGGTATAACGTTATAACGTATTACGTTATATGGTATAACGTTATAACGTATTGTGTTATATACAATAACGTCATAACGTACTACGTTATATGGTATAACGTTATAACGTATTACGTTATATGGAATAACGTTATAACGTACTATGTTATATACAATAACGTCATAACGTACTACGTTATATGGTATAACGTTGTAACGTATTACGTTATATGGAATGACGTTATAACGTATTATGTTATATACAATAACGTCATAACGTACTTCGTTATATGGTATAACGTTATAACGTATTACGTTATATCGAATAACGTTATAACGTATTACGTTATATGGTATAACGTTATAACGTATTACGCTATATATAATATCGTTATATGGTATAACGTTATAACGTATTACGTTATATGGTATAACGTTATAACGTATTACGTTATACGGTATAACGTTATAACGTATTACGTTATTTGGAATAACGTTATAAGGTATTATGATATATAAAATAACGTCGTAACGTAATACGTCACGTGGTATAACGTTATAACGTATTACGTTATATGAAATATCGTTATATGGTATAACATGATAACGTTATAACGTATTACGTTATATAACATAACGTTATAACGTATTACGATATATGGAATAACGTTGTAACGTATTATGTTATATACAATATCGTCATAACGTACTACGTTATATGGTATAACGTTATAACGTATTACGTTATATGGTATAAGGTTATAACGTATTACGTTATATGGAATAACGTTATAACGTATTATGTTATATACAATAACGTCATAACGTACTACGTTATATGGTATAACGTTGTAACGTATTACGTTATATGGAATAACGTTATAACGTATTATGTTATATGCAATAACGTCATAACGTACTACGTTATATGGTATAACGTTATAACGTATTACGTTATATCGAATAACGTTATAACGTATTACGCTATATATAATATCGTTATATGGTATAACGTTATAACGTATTACGCTATATATAATATCGTTATATGGTATAACGTTATAACGTATTACGTTATATGGTATAACGTTATAACGTATTACGTTATACGGTATAACGTTATAACGTATTACGTTATTTGGAATAACGTTATAACGTATTATGTTATATACAATAACGTCATAACGTACTACGTTATATGGTATAACGTTATAACGTATTACGTTATTTGGAATAACGTTATAACGTATTATGTTATATACAATAACGTCATAACGTATTACGTTATATGGTATAACGTTATAACGTATTACGCTATATATAATATCGTTATATGGTATAACGTTATAACGTATTACGTTATATGGTATAACGTTATAACGTATTACGTTATACGGTATAACGTTATAACGTATTACGTTATTTCGAATAACGTTATAACGTATTATGTTATATACAATAACGTCATAACGTATTACGTTATATGGTATAACGTTATAACGTATTACGCTATATATAATATCGTTATATGGTATAACGTTATAACGTATTACGTTATATGGTATAACGTTATAACGTATTACGTTATACGGTATAACGTTATAACGTATTACGTTATTTGGAATAACGTTATAACGTATTATGTTATATACAATAACGTCATAACGTACTACGTTATATGGTATAACGTTATAACGTATTACGTTATATGGAATAACGCTATAAAGTATTATGTTATATACAATAACGTCATAACGTACTACGTTATATGGTATAACGTTATAACGTATTACGTTATATGGAATAACGTTATAACGTACTATGTTATATACAATAACGTCATAACGTATTACGTTATACGGTATAACGTTATAACGTATTACGTTATATCGAATAACGTTATAACGTATTACGTTATATGGTATAACGTTATAACGTATTACGTTATATGGAATAACGTTATAACGTATTATGTTATATACAATAACGTCATAACGTACTACGTTATATGGTATAACGTTATAACGTATTACGTTATATGGAATAACGTTATAACGTATTATGTTATATACAATAACGTCATAACGTACTACGTTATATGGTATAACGTTATAACGTATTACGTTATATGGAATAACGTTATAACGTATTATGTTATATACAATAACGTCATAACGTACTACGTTATATGGTATAACGTTGTAACGTATTACGTTATATGGAATAACGTTATAACGTATTATGTTATATACAATAACGTCATAACGTACTACGTTATATGGTATAACGTTATAACGTATTACGTTATATCGAATAACGTTATAACGTATTACGTTATATGGTATAACGTTATAACGTCTTACGCTATATATAATATCGTTATATGGTATAACGTTATAACGTATTACGTTATATGGTATAACGTTATAACGTATTGTGTTATATACAATAACGTCATAACGTACTACGTTATATGGTATAACGTTATAACGTATTACGTTATATGGAATAACGTTATAACGTACTATGTTATATACAATAACGTCATAACGTACTACGTTATATGGTATAACGTTGTAACGTATTACGTTATATGGAATGACGTTATAACGTATTATGTTATATACAATAACGTCATAACGTACTACGTTATATGGTATAACGTTGTAACGTATTACGTTATATGGAATAACGTTATAACGTGTTATGTTATATACAATAACGTCATAACGTACTACGTTATATGGTATAACGTTATAACGTATTACGTTATATCGAATAACGTTATAACGTATTACGTTATATGGTATAACGTTATAACGTCTTACGCTATATATAATATCGTTATACGGTATAACGTTATAACGTATTACGTTATATCGAATAACGTTATAACGTATTACGTTATATGGTATAACGTTATAACGTCTTACGCTATATATAATATCGTTATATGGTATAACGTTATAACGTATTACGTTATATGGAATAACGTTATAACGTATTATGTTATATACAATAACGTCATAACGTACTACGTTATATGGTATAACGTTATAACGTATTACGTTATATGGTATAACGTTATAACGTATTACGTTATATGGAATAACGTTATAACGTATTATGTTATATACAATAACGTCATAACGTACTACGTTATATGGTATAACGTTATAACGTATTACGTTATATGGAATAACGTTATAACTTATTATGTTATATACAATAACGTCATAACGTACTACGTTATATGGTATAACGTTGTAACGTATTACGTTATATGGAATAACGTTATAACGTATTATGTTATATACAATAACGTCATAACGTACTACGTTATATGGTATAACGTTATAACGTATTACGTTATATCGAATAAGGTTATAACGTATTACGTTATATGGTATAACGTTATAACGTATTACGTTATATGGAATAACGTTGTAACGTATTATGTTATATACAATATCGTCATAACGTACTACGTTATATGGTATAACGTTATAACGTATTACGTTATATGGTATAAGGTTAGAACGTATTACGTTATATGGTATAACGTTATAACGTATTGTGTTATATACAATAACGTCATAACGTACTACGTTATATGGTATAACGTTATAACGTATTACGTTATATGGAATAACGTTATAACGTACTATGTTATATACAATAACGTCATAACGTACTACGTTATATGGTATAACGTTGTAACGTATTACGTTATATGGAATAACGTTATAACGTATTATTTTATATACAATAACGTCATAACGTACTACGTTATATGGTATAACGTTATAACGTATTACGTTATATCGAATAACGTTATAACGTATTACGTTATATGGTATAACGTTATAACGTATTACGCTATATTTAATATCGTTATATGGTATAACGTTATAACGTATTACGTTATATGGTATAACGTTATAACGTATTACGATATATGGAATAACGTTGTAACGTATTATGTTATATACAATATCGTCATAACGTACTACGTTATATGGTATAACGTTATAACGTATTACGTTATATGGTATAACGTTATAACGTATTACGTTATATGGAATAACGTTATAACGTATTATGTTATATACAATAACGTCATAACGTACTACGTTATATGGAATAACGTTATAACGTATTATGTTATATACAATAACGTCATAACGTACTACGTTATATGGTATAACGTTGTAACGTATTACGTTATATGGAATAACGTTATAACGTATTATGTTATATACAATAACGTCATAACGTACTACGTTATATGGTATAACGTTATAACGTATTACGTTATATCGAATAACGTTATAACGTATTACGTTATATGGTATAACGTTATAACGTATTACGCTATATATAATATCGTTATATGGTATAACGTTATAACGTATTACGTTATATGGTATATCGTTATAACGTATTACGTTATACGGTATAACGTTATAACGTATTACGTTATTTGGAATAACGTTATAACGTATTATGTTATATAAAATAACGTCGTAACGTAATACGTTACGTGGTATAACGTTATAACGTATTACGTTATATGAAATATCGTTATATGGTATAACATGATAACGTTATAACGTATTACGTTATATAACATAACGTTATAACGTATTACGATATATGGAATAACGCTGTAACGTATTATGTTATATACAATATCGTCATAACGTACTACGTTATATGGTATAACGTTATAACGTCTTACGTTATATGGTATAAGGTTATAACGCATTACGTTATATGGTATAACGTTATAACGTATTGTGTTATATACAATAACGTCATAACGTACTACGTTATATGGTATAACGTTATAACGTATTACGTTATATGGAATAACGTTATAACGTACTATGTTATATACAATAACGTCATAACGTACTACGTTATATGGTATAACGTTGTAACGTATTACGTTATATGGAATAACGTTATAACGTATTATGTTATATACAATAACGTCATAACGTACTACGTTATATGGTATAACGTTATAACGTATTACGTTATATCGAATAACGTTATAACGTATTACGTTATATGGTATAACGTTATAACGTATTACGCTATATATAATATCGTTATATGGTATAACGTTATAACGAATTACGTTATATGGTATAACGTTATAACGTATTACGTTATACGGTATAACGTTATAACGTATTACGTTATTTGGAATAACGTTATAACGTATTATGATATATAAAATAACGTCGTAACGTAATACGTCACGTGGTATAACGTTATAACGTATTACGTTATATGAAATATCGTTATATGGTATAACATGATAACGTTATAACGTATTACGTTATATAACATAACGTTATAACGTATTACGATATATGGAATAACGTTGTAACGTATTATGTTATATACAATATTGTCATAACGTACTACGTTATATGGTATAACGTTATAACGTATTACGTTATATCGAATAACGTTATAACGTATTACGTTATATGGTATAACGTTATAACGTATTACGCTATATATAATATCGTTATATGCTATAACGTTATAACGTATTACGTTATATGGTATAACGTTATAACGTATTACGTTATATCGAATAACGTTATAACGTATTGCGTTATATGGTATAACGTTATAACGTATTACGCTATATATAATATCGTTATAAGGTATAACGTTATAACGTATTACGTTATATGGTATAACGTTATAACGTATTACGTTATACGGTATAACGTTATAACGTATTACGTTATTTGGAATAACGTTATAACGTATTACGTTATATGGTATAACGTTATAACGTATTACGTTATATCGAATAACGTTATAACGTATTACGTTATATGGTATAACGTTATAACGTATTACGCTATAAATAATATCGTTATATGGTATAACGTTATAACGTATTACGTTATATGGTATAACGTTATAACGTATTACGTTATACGGTATAACGTTATAACGTATTACGTTATTTGGAATAACGTTATAACGTATTATGTTATATAAAATAACTTCGTAACGTAATACGTTACGTGGTATAACGTTATAACGTATTACGTTATATGAAATATCGTTATATGGTATAACATGATAACGTTATAACGTATTACGTTATATAACATAACATTATAACGTATTACGATATATGGAATAACGTTGTAACGTATTATGTTATATACAATATCGTCATAACGTACTACGTTATATGGTATAACGTTATAACGTATTACGTTATATGGTATAAGGTTATAACGTATTACGTTATATGGAATAACGTTATAACGTATTATGTTATATACAATAACGTCATAACGTACTACGTTATATGGAATAACGTTATAACGTATTACGTTATATGGAATAACGTTATAACGTACTATGCTATATACAATAACGTCATAACGTACTACGTTATATGGTATAACGTTATATCGTATTACGTTATATCGAATAACGTTATAACGTATTACGTTATATGGTATAACGTTATAACGTATTACGCTATATATAATATCGTTATATGGTATAACGTTATAACGCATTACGTTATATAGTATAACGTTATACCGTATTACGTTATACGGTATAACGTTATAACGTATTACGTTATTTGGAATAACGTTATAACGTATTATGTTATATAAAATAACGTCGTAACGTAATACGTTACGTGGTATAACGTTATAACGTATTACGCTATATGAAATATCGTTATATGGTATAACATGATAACGTTGTAACGTTTTACGTTATATAACATAACGTTATAACGTATTACGATATATGGAATAACGTTGTAACGTATTATGTTATATACAATATCGTCATAACGTACTACGTTATATGGTATAACGTTATAACGTATTACGTTATATGGTATAAGGTTATAACGTATTACGTTATATGGTATAACGTTATAACGTATTACGTTATTTGGAATAACGTTATAACGTATTATGCTATATAAAATAACGTCATAACGTACTACGTTATATGGTATAACGTTATAACGTATTACGTTATATCGAATAACGTTATAACGAATTACGTTATATGGTATAACGTTATAACGTATTACGCTATATGGTATAACGTTATAACGTATTACGTTATACGGTATAACGTTATAACGTATTACGTTATTTGGAATAACGTTATAACGTATTATGTTATATACAATAACGTCATAACGTACTACGTTATACGGTATAACGTTATAACGTATTACGTTATATGGAATAACGTTATAAAGTATTATGTTATATACAATAACGTCATAACGTACTACGTTATATGGTATAACGTTATAACGTATTACGCTATATATAATATCGTTATATGGTATAACGTTATAACGTATTACGTTATATGGTATAACGTTATAACGTATTACGTTATACGGTATAACGTTATAACGTATTACGTTATTTGGAATAACGTTATAACGTATTATGTTATATACAATAACGTCATAACGTATTACGTTATATGGTATAACGTTATAACGTATTACGCTATATATAATATCGTTATATGGTATAACGTTATAACGTATTACGTTATATGGTATAACGTTATAACGTATTACGTTATACGGTATAACGTTATAACGTATTACGTTATTTGGAATAACGTTATAACGTATTATGTTATATACAATAACGTCATAACGTACTACGTTATATGGTATAACGTTATAACGTATTACGTTATATGGAATAACGTTATAAAGTATTATGTTATATACAATAACGTCATAACGTACTACGTTATATGGTATAACGTTATAACGTATTACGTTATATGGAATAACGTTATAACGTTCTATGTTATATACAATAACGTCATAACGTATTACGTTATATGGTATAACGTTATAACGTATTACGTTATATCGAATAACGTTATAACGTATTACGTTATATGGTATAACGTTATAACGTATTACGTTATATGGAATAACGTTATAACGTATTATGTTATATACAATAACGTCATAACGTACTACGTTATATGGTATAACGTTATAACGTATTACGTTATATGGAATAACGTTATAACGTATTATGTTATATACAATAACGTCATAACGTACTACGTTATATGGTACAACGTTATAACGTATTACGTTATATGGAATAACGTTATAACGTATTTTGTTATATACAATAACGTCATAACGTACTACGTTATATGGTATAACGTTGTAACGTATTACGTTATATGGAATAACGTTATAACGTATTATGTTATATACAATAACGTCATAACGTACTACGTTATATGGTATAACGTTATAACGTATTACGTTATATCGAATAACGTTATAACGTATTACGTTATATGGTATAACGTTATAACGTCTTACGCTATATATAATATCGTTATATGGTATAACGTTATAACGTATTACGTTATATGGTATAACGTTATAACGTATTGTGTTATATACAATAACGTCATAACGTACTACGTTATATGGTATAACGTTATAACGTATTACGTTATATGGAATAACGTTATAACGTACTATGTTATATACAATAACGTCATAACGTACTACGTTATATGGTATAACGTTGTAACGTATTACGTTATATGGAATGACGTTATAACGTATTATGTTATATACAATAACGTCATAACGTACTTCGTTATATGGTATAACGTTATAACGTATTACGTTATATCGAATAACGTTATAACGTATTACGTTATATGGTATAACGTTATAACGTATTACGCTATATATAATATCGTTATATGGTATAACGTTATAACGTATTACGTTATATGGTATAACGTTATAACGTATTACGTTATACGGTATAAAGTTATAACGTATTACGTTATTTGGAATAACGTTATAAGGTATTATGATATATAAAATAACGTCGTAACGTAATACGTCACGTGGTATAACGTTATAACGTATTACGTTATATGAAATATCGTTATATGGTATAACATGATAACGTTATAACGTATTACGTTATATAACATAACGTTATAACGTATTACGATATATGGAATAACGTTGTAACGTATTATGTTGTATACAATATCGTCATAACGTACTACGTTATATGGTATAACGGTATAACGTATTACGTTATATGGTATAAGGTTATAACGTATTACGTTATATGGAATAACGTTATAACGTATTATGTTATATACAATAACGTCATAACGTACTACGTTATATGGTATAACGTTGTAACGTATTACGTTATATGGAATAACGTTATAACGTATTATGTTATATACAATAACGTCATAACGTACTACGTTATATGGTATAACGTTATAACGTATTACGTTATATCGAATAACGTTATAACGTATTACGTTATATGGTATAACGTTATAACGTATTACGCTATATATAATATCGTTATATGGTATAACGTTATAACGTATTACGTTATATGGTATAACGTTATAACGTATTACGTTATACGGTATAACGTTATAACGTATTACGTTATATGGAATAACGTTATAACTTATTATGTTATATACAATAACGTCATAACGTACTACGTTATATGGTATAACGTTATAACGTATTACGTTATATGGAATAACGTTATAACTTATTACGTTATATGGAATAACGTTATAACGTATTATGTTATATACAATAACGTCATAGCGTACTACGTTATATGGTATAACGTTATAACGTATTACGTTATATGGAATAACGTTATAACTTATTATGTTAATCACAATAACGTCATAACGTACTACGTTATATGGTATAACGTTGTAACGTATTACGTTATATGGAATAACGTTATAACGTATTATGTTATATACTATAACGTCATAACGTACTACGTTATATGGTATAACGTTATAACGTATTACGTTATATCGAATAAGGTTATAACGTATTACGTTATATGGTATAACGTTATAACGTATTACGCTATATATAATATCGTTATATGGTATAACGTTATAACGTATTACGTTATATAACATAACGTTATAACGTATTACGATATATGGAATAACGTTGTAACGTATTATGTTATATACAATATCGTCATAACGTACTACGTTATATGGTATAACGTTATAACGTATTACGTTATATGGTATAAGGTTAGAACGTATTACGTTATATGGTATAACGTTATAACGTATTGTGTTATATACAATAACGTCATAACGTACTACGTTATATGGTATAACGTTATAACGTATTACGTTATATGGAATAACGTTATAACGTACTATGTTATATACAATAACGTCATAACATACTACGTTATATGGTATAACGTTGTAACGTATTACGTTATATGGAATAACGTTATAACGTATTATTTTATATACAATAACGTCATAACGTACTACGTTATATGGTATAACGTTATAACGTATTACGTTATATCGAATAACGTTATAACGTATTACGTTATATGGTATAACGTTATAACGTATTACGCTATATATAATATCGTTATATGGTATAACGTTATAACGTATTACGTTATATGGTATAACGTTATAACGTATTACGATATATGGAATAACGTTGTAACGTATTATGTTATATACAATATCGTCATAACGTACTACGTTATATGGTATAACGTTATAACGTATTACGTTATATGGTATAACGTTATAACGTATTACGTTATATGGAATAACGTTATAACGTATTATGTTATATACAATAACGTCATAACGTACTACGTTATATGGTATAACGTTATAACGTATTACGTTATATGGAATAACGTTATAACTTATTATGTTATATACAATAACGTCATAACGTACTACGTTATATGGTATAACGTTATAACGTATTACGTTATATGGAATAACGTTATAACGTATTATGTTATAAACAATAACGTCATAACGTACTACGTTATATGGTATAACGTTGTAACGTATTACGTTATATGGAATAACGTTATAACGTATTATGTTATATACAATAACGTCATAACGTACTACGTTATATGGTATAACGTTATAACGTATTACGTTATATCGAATAACGGTATAACGTATTACGTTATATGGTATAACGTTATAACGTATTACGCTATATATAATATCGTTATATGGTATAACGTTATAACGTATTACGTTATATGGTATATCGTTATAACGTATTACGTTATACGGTATAACGTTATAACGTATTACGTTATTTGGAATAACGTTATAACGTATTATGTTATATAGAATAACGTCGTAACGTAATACGTTACGTAGTATAACGTTATAACGTATTACGTTATATGAAATATCGTTATATGGTATAACATGATAACGTTATAACGTATTACGTTATATAACATAACGTTATAACGTATTACGATATATGGAATAACGCTGTAACGTATTATGTTATATACAATATCGTCATAACGTACTACGTTATATGGTATAACGTTATAACGTCTTGCGTTATATGGTATAAGGTTATAACGTATTACGTTATATGGTATAACGTTATAACGTATTGTGTTATATACAATAACGTCATAACGTACTACGTTATATGGTATAACGTTATAACGTATTACGTTATATGGAATAACGTTATAACGTACTATGTTATATACAATAACGTCATAAAGTACTACGTTATATGGTATAACGTTGTAACGTATTACGTTATATGGAATAACGTTATAACGTATTATGTTATATACAATAACGTCATAACGTACTACGTTATATGGTATAACGTTATAACGTATTACGTTATATCGAATAACGTTATAACGTATTACGTTATATGGTATAACGTTATAACGTATTACGCTATATATAATATCGTTATATGGTATAACGTTATAACGTATTACGTTATATGGTATAACGTTATAACGTATTACGTTATACGGTATAACGTTATAACGTATTACGTTATTTGGAATAACGTTATAACGTATTATGATATATAAAATAACGTCGTAACGTAATACGTCACGTGGTATAACGTTATAACGTATTACGTTATATGAAATATCGTTATATGGTATAACATGATAACGTTATAACGTATTACGTTATATAACATAACGTTATAACGTATTACGATATATGGAATAACGTTGTAACGTATTATGTTATATACAATATTGTCATAACGTACTACGTTATATGGTATAACGTTATAACGTATTACGTTATATCGAATAACGTTATAACGTATTACGTTATATGGTATAACGTTATAACGTATTACGCTATATATAATATCGTTATATGGTATAACGTTATAACGTATTACGTTATATGGTATAACGTTATAACGTATTACGTTATATCGAATAACGTTATAACGTATTGCGTTATATGGTATAACGTTATAACGTATTACGCTATATATAATATCGTTATATGGTATAACGTTATAACGTATTACGTTATATGGTATAACGTTATAACGTATTACGTTATACGGTATAACGTTATAACGTATTACGTTATTTGGAATAACGTTATAACGTATTATGTTATATAAAATATCTTCGTAACGTAATACGTTACGTGGTATAACCTTATAACGTATTACGTTATATGAAATATCGTTATATGGTATAACATGATAACGTTATAACGTATTACGTTATATAACATAACATTATAACGTATTACGATATATGGAATAACGTTGTAACGTATTATGTTATATACAATATCGTCATAACGTACTACGTTATATGGTATAACGTTATAACGTATTACGTTATATGGTATAAGGTTATAACGTATTACGTTATATGGAATAACGTTATAACGTATTATTTTATATACAATAACGTCATAACGTACTACGTTATATGGTATAACGTTATAACGTATTACGTTATATCGAATAACGTTATAACGTATTACGTTATATGGTATAACGTTATAACGTATTACGCTATATATAATATCGTTATATGGTATAACGTTATAACGTATTACGTTATATGGTATAACGTTATAACGTATTACGTTATATCGAATAACGTTATAACGTATTACGTTATATGGTATAACGTTATAACGTATTACGCTATATATAATATCGTTATATGGTATAACGTTATAACGTATTACGTTATATGGTATAACGTTATAACGTATTACGTTATACGGTATAACGTTATAACGTATTACGTTATTTGGAATAACGTTACAACGTATTATGTTATATAAAATAACTTCGTAACGTAATACGTTACGTGGTATAACGTTATAACGTATTACGTTATATGAAATATCGTTATATGGTATAACATGATAACGTTATAACGTATTACGTTATATAACATAACATTATAACGTATTACGATATATGGAATAACGTTGTAACGTATTATGTTATATACAATATCGTCATAACGTACTACGTTATATGGTATAACGTTATAACGTATTACGTTATATGGTATAAGGTTATAACGTATTACGTTATATGGAATAACGTTATAACGTATTATGTTATATACAATAACGTCATAACGTACTACGTTATATGGTATAACGTTATAACGTATTACGTTATATGGAATAACGTTATAACGTACTATGCTATATACAATAACGTCATAACGTACTACGTTATATGGTATAACGTTATATCGTATTACGTTATATCGAATAACGTTATAACGTATTACGTTATATGGTATAACGTTATAACGTATTACGCTATATATAATATCGTTATATGGTATAACGTTATAACGTATTACGTTATATAGTATAACGTTATAACGTATTACGTTATACGGTATAACGTTATAACGTATTACGTTATTTGGAATAACGTTATAACGTATTATGTTATATAAAATAACGTCGTAACGTAATACGTTACGTGGTATAACGTTATAACGTATTACGCTATATGAAATATCGTTATATGGTATAACATGATAACGTTGTAACGTTTTACGTTATATAACATAACGTTATAACGTATTACGATATATGGAATAACGTTGTAACGTATTATGTTATATACAATATCGTCATAACGTACTACGTTATATGGTATAACGTTATAACGTATTACGTTATATGGTATAAGGTTATAACGTATTACGTTATATGGTATAACGTTATAACGTATTACGTTATTTGGAATAACGTTATAACGTATTATGCTATATAAAATAACGTCATAACGTACTACGTTATATGGTATAACGTTATAACGTATTACGTTATATGGAATAACGTTATAAAGTATTATGTTATATACAATAACGTCATAACGTACTACGTTATATGGTATAACGTTATAACGTATTACGCTATATATAATATCGTTATATGGTATAACGTTATAATGTATTACGTTATATGGTATAACGTTATAACGTATTACGTTATACGGTATAACGTTATAACGTATTACGCTATATATAATATCGTTATATGGTATAACGTTATAACGTATTACGTTATATGGTATAACGTTATAACGTATTACGTTATACGGTATAACGTTATAACGTATTACGTTATTTGGAATAACGTTATAACGTATTATGTTATATACAATAACGTCATAACGTACTACGTTATATGGTATAACGTTATAACGTATTACGTTATTTGGAATAACGTTATAACGTATTATGTTATATACAATAACGTCATAACGTATTACGTTATATGGTATAACGTTATAACGTATTACGCTATATATAATATCGTTACATGGTATAACGTTATAACGTATTACGTTATATGGTATAACGTTATAACGTATTACGTTATACGGTATAACGTTATAACGTATTACGTTATTTGGACTAACGTTATAACGTATTATGTTATATACAATAACGTCATAACGTATTACGTTATATGGTATAACGTTATAACGTATTACGCTATATATAATATCGTTATATGGTATAACGTTATAACGTATTACGTTATATGGTATAACGTTATAACGTATTACGTTATACGGTATAACGTTATAACGTATTACGTTATTTGGAATAACGTTATAACGTATTATGTTATATACAATAACGTTATAACGTACTACGTTATATGGTATAACGTTATAACGTATTACGTTATATGGAATAACGCTATAAAGTATTATGTTATATACAATAACGTAATAACGTACTACGTTATATGGTATAACGTTATAACGTATTACGTTATATGGAATAACGTTATAACGTACTATGTTATATACAATAACGTCATAACGTATTATGTTATATACAATAACGTCATAACGTACTACGTTATATGGTATAACGTTATAACGTATTACGTTATATGGAATAACGTTATAACGTATTTTGTTATATACAATAACGTCATAACGTACTACGTTATATGGTATAACGTTGTAACGTATTACGTTATATGGAATAACGTTATAACGTATTATGTTATATACAATAACGTTATAACGTATTACGCTATATATAATATCGTTATATGGTATAACGTTATAACGTATTACGTTATATGGTATAACGTTATAACGTATTACGTTATACGGTATAACGTTATAACGTATTACGTTATATGGAATAACGTTATAACTTATTATGTTATATACAATAACGTCATAACGTACTACGTTATATGGTATAACGTTATAACGTATTACGTTATATGGAATAACGTTATAACTTATTACGTTATATGGAATAACGTTATAACGTATTATGTTATATACAATAACGTCATAACGTACTACGTTATATGGTATAACGTTATAACGTATTACGTTATATGGAATAACGTTATAACTTATTATGTTAATCACAATAACGTCATAACGTACTACGTTATATGGTATAACGTTGTAACGTATTACGTTATATGGAATAACGTTATAACGTATTATGTTATATACTATAACGTCATAACGTACTACGTTATATGGTATAACGTTATAACGTATTACGTTATATCGAATAAGGTTATAACGTATTACGTTATATGGTATAACGTTATAACGTATTACGCTATATATAATATCGTTATATGGTATAACGTTATAACGTATTACGTTATATAACATAACGTTATAACGTATTACGATATATGGAATAACGTTGTAACGTATTATGTTATATACAATATCGTCATAACGTACTACGTTATATGGTATAACGTTATAACGTATTACGTTATATGGTATAAGGTTAGAACGTATTACGTTATATGGTATAACGTTATTACGTATTGTGTTATATACAATAACGTCATAACGTACTACGTTATATGGTATAACGTTATAACGTATTACGTTATATGGAATAACGTTATAACGTACTATGTTATATACAATAACGTCATAACATACTACGTTATATGGTATAACGTTGTAACGTATTACGTTATATGGAATAACGTTATAACGTATTATTTTATATACAATAACGTCATAACGTACTACGTTATATGGTATAACGTTATAACGTATTACGTTATATCGAATAACGTTATAACGTATTACGTTATATGGTATAACGTTATAACGTATTACGCTATATATAATATCGTTATATGGTATAACGTTATAACGTATTACGTTATATGGTATAACGTTATAACGTATTACGATATATGGAATAACGTTGTAACGTATTATGTTATATACAATATCGTCATAACGTACTACGTTATATGGTATAACGTTATAACGTATTACGTTATATGGTATAACGTTATAACGTATTACGTTATATGGAATAACGTTATAACGTATTATGTTATATACAATAACGTCATAACGTACTACGTTATATGGTATAACGTTATAACGTATTACGTTATATGGAATAACGTTATAACTTATTATGTTATATACAATAACGTCATAACGTACTACGTTATATGGTATAACGTTATAACGTATTACGTTATATGGAATAGCGTTATAACGTATTATGTTATAAACAATAACGTCATAACGTACTACGTTATATGGTATAACGTTGTAACGTATTACGTTATATGGAATAACGTTATAACGTATTATGTTATATACAATAACGTCATAACGTACTACGTTATATGGTATAACGTTATAACGTATTACGTTATATCGAATAACGGTATAACGTATTACGTTATATGGTATAACGTTATAACGTATTACGCTATATATAATATCGTTATATGGTATAACGTTATAACGTATTACGTTATATGGTATATCGTTATAACGTATTACGTTATACGGTATAACGTTATAACGTATTACGTTATTTGGAATAACGTTATAACGTATTATGTTATATAGAATAACGTCGTAACGTAATACGTTACGTGGTATAACGTTATAACGTATTACGTTATATGAAATATCGTTATATGGTATAACATGATAACGTTATAACGTATTACGTTATATAACATAACGTTATAACGTATTACGATATATGGAATAACGCTGTAACGTATTATGTTATATACAATATCGTCATAACGTACTACGTTATATGGTATAACGTTATAACGTCTTGCGTTATATGGTATAAGGTTATAACGTATTACGTTATATGGTATAACGTTATAACGTATTGTGTTATATACAATAACGTCATAACGTACTACGTTATATGGTATAACGTTATAACGTATTACGTTATATGGAATAACGTTATAACGTACTATGTTATATACAATAACGTCATAACGTACTACGTTATATGGTATAACGTTGTAACGTATTACGTTATATGGAATAACGTTATAACGTATTATGTTATATACAATAACGTCATAACGTACTACGTTATATGGTATAACGTTATAACGTATTACGTTATATCGAATAACGTTATAACGTATTACGTTATATGGTATAACGTTATAACGTATTACGCTATATATAATATCGTTATATGGTATAACGTTATAACGTATTACGTTATATGGTATAACGTTATAACGTATTACGTTATACGGTATAACGTTATAACGTATTACGTTATTTGGAATAACGTTATAACGTATTATGATATATAAAATAACGTCGTAACGTAATACGTCACGTGGTATAACGTTATAACGTATTACGTTATATGAAATATCGTTATATGGTATAACATGATAACGTTATAACGTATTACGTTATATAACATAACGTTATAACGTATTACGATATATGGAATAACGTTGTAACGTATTATGTTATATACAATATTGTCATAACGTACTACGTTATATGGTATAACGTTATAACGTATTACGTTATATCGAATAACGTTATAACGTATTACGTTATATGGTATAACGTTATAACGTATTACGCTATATATAATATCGTTATATGGTATAACGTTATAACGTATTACGTTATATGGTATAACGTTATAACGTATTACGTTATATCGAATAACGTTATAACGTATTGCGTTATATGGTATAACGTTATAACGTATTACGCTATATATAATATCGTTATATGGTATAACGTTATAACGTATTACGTTATATGGTATAACGTTATAACGTATTACGTTATACGGTATAACGTTATAACGTATTACGTTATTTGGAATAACGTTATAACGTATTATGTTATATAAAATATCTTCGTAACGTAATACGTTACGTGGTATAACCTTATAACGTATTACGTTATATGAAATATCGTTATATGGTATAACATGATAACGTTATAACGTATTACGTTATATAACATAACATTATAACGTATTACGATATATGGAATAACGTTGTAACGTATTATGTTATATACAATATCGTCATAACGTACTACGTTATATGGTATAACGTTATAACGTATTACGTTATATGGTATAAGGTTATAACGTATTACGTTATATGGAATAACGTTATAACGTATTATTTTATATACAATAACGTCATAACGTACTACGTTATATGGTATAACGTTATAACGTATTACGTTATATCGAATAACGTTATAACGTATTACGTTATATGGTATAACGTTATAACGTATTACGCTATATATAATATCGTTATATGGTATAACGTTATAACGTATTACGTTATATGGTATAACGTTATAACGTATTACGTTATATCGAATAACGTTATAACGTATTACGTTATATGGTATAACGTTATAACGTATTACGCTATATATAATATCGTTATATGGTATAACGTTATAACGTATTACGTTATATGGTATAACGTTATAACGTATTACGTTATACGGTATAACGTTATAACGTATTACGTTATTTGGAATAACGTTACAACGTATTATGTTATATAAAATAACTTCGTAACGTAATACGTTACGTGGTATAACGTTATAACGTATTACGTTATATGAAATATCGTTATATGGTATAACATGATAACGTTATAACGTATTACGTTATATAACATAACATTATAACGTATTACGATATATGGAATAACGTTGTAACGTATTATGTTATATACAATATCGTCATAACGTACTACGTTATATGGTATAACGTTATAACGTATTACGTTATATGGTATAAGGTTATAACGTATTACGTTATATGGAATAACGTTATAACGTATTATGTTATATACAATAACGTCATAACGTACTACGTTATATGGTATAACGTTATAACGTATTACGTTATATGGAATAACGTTATAACGTACTATGCTATATACAATAACGTCATAACGTACTACGTTATATGGTATAACGTTATATCGTATTACGTTATATCGAATAACGTTATAACGTATTACGTTATATGGTATAACGTTATAACGTATTACGCTATATATAATATCGTTATATGGTATAACGTTATAACGTATTACGTTATATAGTATAACGTTATAACGTATTACGTTATACGGTATAACGTTATAACGTATTACGTTATTTGGAATAACGTTATAACGTATTATGTTATATAAAATAACGTCGTAACGTAATACGTTACGTGGTATAACGTTATAACGTATTACGCTATATGAAATATCGTTATATGGTATAACATGATAACGTTGTAACGTTTTACGTTATATAACATAACGTTATAACGTATTACGATATATGGAATAACGTTGTAACGTATTATGTTATATACAATATCGTCATAACGTACTACGTTATATGGTATAACGTTATAACGTATTACGTTATATGGTATAAGGTTATAACGTATTACGTTATATGGTATAACGTTATAACGTATTACGTTATTTGGAATAACGTTATAACGTATTATGCTATATAAAATAACGTCATAACGTACTACGTTATATGGTATAACGTTATAACGTATTACGTTATATGGAATAACGTTATAAAGTATTATGTTATATACAATAACGTCATAACGTACTACGTTATATGGTATAACGTTATAACGTATTACGCTATATATAATATCGTTATATGGTATAACGTTATAACGTATTACGTTATATGGTATAACGTTATAACGTATTACGTTATACGGTATAACGTTATAACGTATTACGCTATATATAATATCGTTATATGGTATAACGTTATAACGTATTACGTTATATGGTATAACGTTATAACGTATTACGTTATACGGTATAACGTTATAACGTATTACGTTATTTGGAATAACGTTATAACGTATTATGTTATATACAATAACGTCATAACGTACTACGTTATATGGTATAACGTTATAACGTATTACGTTATTTGGAATAACGTTATAACGTATTATGTTATATACAATAACGTCATAACGTATTACGTTATATGGTATAACGTTATAACGTATTACGCTATATATAATATCGTTATATGGTATAACGTTATAACGTATTACGTTATATGGTATAACGTTATAACGTATTACGTTATACGGTATAACGTTATAACGTATTACGTTATTTGGACTAACGTTATAACGTATTATGTTATATACAATAACGTCATAACGTATTACGTTATATGGTATAACGTTATAACGTATTACGCTATATATAATATCGTTATATGGTATAACGTTATAACGTATTACGTTATATGGTATAACGTTATAACGTATTACGTTATACGGTATAACGTTATAACGTATTACGTTATTTGGAATAACGTTATAACGTATTATGTTATATACAATAACGTTATAACGTACTACGTTATATGGTATAACGTTATAACGTATTACGTTATATGGAATAACGCTATAAAGTATTATGTTATATACAATAACGTAATAACGTACTACGTTATATGGTATAACGTTATAACGTATTACGTTATATGGAATAACGTTATAACGTACTATGTTATATACAATAACGTCATAACGTATTACGTTATATGGTATAACGTTATAACGTATTACGTTATATCGAATAACGTTATAACGTATTACGTTATATGGTATAACGTTATAACGTATTACGTTATATGGAATAACGTTATAACGTATTATGTTATATACAATAACGTCATAACGTACTACGTTATATGGTATAACGTTATAACGTATTACGTTATATGGAATAACGTTATAACGTATTATGTTATATACAATAACGTCATAACGTACTACGTTATATGGTATAACGTTATAACGTATTACGTTATATGGAATAACGTTATAACGTATTATGTTATATACAATAACGTCATAACGTACTACGTTATATGGTATAACGTTGTAACGTATTACGTTATATGGAATAACGTTATAACGTATTATGTTATATACAATAACGTCATAACGTACTACGTTATATGGTATAACGTTATAACGTATTACGTTATATCGAATAACGTTATAACGTATTACGTTATATGGTATAACGTTATAACGTATTACGCTATATATAATATCGTTATATGGTATAACGTTATAACGTATTACGTTATATGGTATAACGTTATAACGTATTACGTTATACGGTATAACGTTATAACGTATTACGTTATTTGGAATAACGTTATAACGTATTATGTTATATACAATAACGTCATAACGTACTACGTTATATGGTATAACGTTGTAACGTATTACGTTATATGGAATAACGTTATAACGTATTATGTTATATACAATAACGTCATAACGTACTACGTTATACGGTATAACGTTATAACGTATTACGTTATATGGAATAACGTTATAAAGTATTATATTATATACAATAACGTCATAACGTACTACGTTATATGGTATAACGTTATAACGTATTACGCTATATATAATATCGTTATATGGTATAACGTTATAACGTATTACGTTATATGGTATAACATTATAACGTATTACGTTATACGGTATAACGTTATAACGTATTACGCTATATATAATATCGTTATATGGTATAACGTTATAACGTATTACGTTATATGGTATAACGTTATAACGTATTACGTTATACGGTATAACGTTATAACGTATTACGTTATTTGGAATAACGTTATAACGTATTATGTTATATACAATAACGTCATAACGTACTACGTTATATGGTATAACGTTATAACGTATTACGTTATTTGGAATAACGTTATAACGTATTATGTTATATACAATAACGTCATAACGTATTACGTTATATGGTATAACGTTATAACGTATTACGCTATATATAATATCGTTATATGGTATAACGTTATAACGTATTACGTTATATGGTATAACGTTATAACGTATTACGTTATACGGTATAACGTCATAACGTATTACGTTATTTGGAATAACGTTATAACGTATTATGTTATATACAATAACGTCATAACGTATTACGTTATATGGTATAACGTTATAACGTATTACGCTATATATAATATCGTTATATGGTATAACGTTATAACGTATTACGTTATATGGTATAACGTTATAACGTATTACGTTATACGGTATAACGTTATAACGTATTACGTTATTTGGAATAACGTTATAACGTATTATGTTATATACAATAACGTCATAACGTACTACGTTATATGGTATAACGTTATAACGTATTACGTTATATGGAATAACGTTATAAAGTATTATGTTATATACAATAACGTCATAACGTACTACGTTATATGGTATAACGTTATAACGTATTACGTTATATGGAATAACGTTATAACGTACTATGTTATATACAATAACGTCATAACGTATTACGTTATATGGTATAACGTTATAACGTATTACGTTATATCGAATAACGTTATAACGTATTACGTTATATGGTATAACGTTATAACGTATTACGTTATATGGAATAACGTTATAACGTATTATGTTATATACAATAACGTCATAACGTACTACGTTATATGGTATAACGTTATAACGTATTACGTTATATGGAATAACGTTATAACGTATTATGTTATATACAATAACGTCATAACGTACTACGTTATATGGTATAACGTTATAACGTATTACGTTATATGGAATAACGTTATAACGTATTACGTTATATACAATAACGTCATAACGTACTACGTTATATGGTATAACGTTATAACGTATTACGTTATATCGAATAACGTTATAACGTATTACGTTATATGGTATAACGTCATAACGTCTTACGCTATATATAATATCGTTATATGGTATAACGTTATAACGTATTACGTTATATGGTATAACGTTATAACGTATTGTGTTATATACAATAACGTCATAACGTACTACGTTATATGGTATAACGTTATAACGTATTTCGTTATATGGAATAACGTTATAACGTACTATGTTATATACAATAACGTCATAACGTACTACGTTATATGGTATAACGTTGTAACGTATTACGTTATATGGAATGACGTTATAACGTATTATGTTATATACAATAACGTCATAACGTACTTCGTTATATGGTATAACGTTATAACGTATTACGTTATATCGAATAACGTTATAACGTATTACGTTATATGGTATAACGTTATAACGTATTACGCTATATATAATATCGTTATATGGTATAACGTTATAACGTATTACGTTATATGGTATAACGTTATAACGTATTACGTTATACGGTATAACGTTATAACGTATTACGTTATTTGGAATAACGTTATAACGTATTATGATATATAAAATAACGTCGTAACGTAATACGTCACGTGGTATAACGTTATAACGTATTACGTTATATGAAATATCGTTATATGGTATAACATGATAACGTTATAACGTATTACGTTATATAACATAACGTTATAACGTATTACGATATATGGAATAACGTTGTAACGTATTATGTTATATACAATATCGTCATAACGTACTACGTTATATGGTATAACGTTATAACGTATTACGTTATATGGTATAAGGTTATAACGTATTACGTTATATGGAATAACGTTATAACGTATTATGTTATATACAATAACGTCATAACGTACTACGTTATATGGTATAACGTTGTAACGTATTACGTTATATGGAATAACGTTATAACGTATTATGTTATATACAATAACGTCATAACGTACTACGTTATATGGTATAACGTTATAACGTATTACGTTATATCGAATAACGTTATAACGTATTACGTTATATGCTATAACGTTATAACGTATTACGCTATATATAATATCGTTTTATGGTATAACGTTATAACGTATTACGTTATATGGTATAACGTTATAACGTATTACGTTATACGGTATAACGTTATAACGTATTACGTTATTTGGAATAACGTTATAACGTATTATGTTATATAAAATAACGTCGTAACGTAATACGTTACGTGGTATAACGTTATAACGTATTACGTTATATGAAATATCGTTATATGGTATAACATGATAACGTTGTAACGTATTACGTTATATAACATAACGTTATAACGTATTACGATATATGGAATAACGCTGTAACGTATTATGTTATATACAATATCGTCATAACGTACTACGTTATATGGTATAACGTTATAACGTCTTACGTTATATGGTATAAGGTTATAACGTATTACGTTATATGGTATAACGTTATAACGTATTACGCTATATATAATATCGTTATATGGTATAACGTTATAACGTATTACGTTATATGGTATAACGTTATAACGTATTACGTTATATCGAATAACGTTATAACGTATTACGTTATATGGTATAACGTTATAACGTATTACGCTATATATAATATCGTTATATGGTATAACGTTATAACGTATTACGTTATATGGTATAACGTTATAACGTATTACGTTATACGGTATATCGTTATAACGTATTACGTTATTTGGAATAACGTTATAACGTATTATGTTATATAAAATAACATCGTAACGTAATACGTTACGTGGTATAACGTTATAACGTATTACGTTATATGAAATATCGTTATATGGTATAACATGATAACGTTATAACGTATTACGTTATATAACATAACATTATAACGTATTACGATATATGGAATAACGTTGTAACGTATTATGTTATATACAATATCGTCATAACGTACTACGTTATATGGTATAACGTTATAACGTATTACGTTATATGGTATAAGGTTATAACGTATTACGTTATATGGTATAACGTTATAACGTACTACGTTATTTGGAATATCGTTATAACGTATTATGCTATATACAATAACGTCATAACGTACTACGTTATATGGTATAACGTTATAACGTATTACGTTATATCGAATGACGTTATAACGAATTACGTTATATGGTATAACGTTATAACGTATTACGCTATATATAATATCGTTATATGGTATAACGTTATAACGTATTACGTTATATGGTATAACGTTATAACGTATTACGTTATACGGTATAACGTTATAACGTATTACGTTATTTGGAATAACGTTATAACGTATTATGTTATATACAATAACGTCATAACGTACTACGTTATATGGTATAACGTTATAACGTATTACGTTATATGGAATAACGTTATAAATTATTATGTTATATACAATAACGTCATAACGTACTACGTTATATGGTATAACGTTATAACGTATTACGTTATATGGAATAACGTTATAACGTACTATGTTATATACAATAACGTCATAACGTATTACGTTATATGGTATAACGTTATATCGTATTACGTTATATCGAATAACGTTATAACGCATTACGTTATATGGTATAACGTTATAACGTATTACGTTATATGGGATAACGTTATAACGTATTATGTTATATACAATAACGTCATAACGTACGACGTTATATGGTATAACGTTATAACGTATTACGTTATATGGAATAACGTTATAACGTATTATGTTATATACAATAACGTCATAACGTACTACGTTATATGGTATAACGTTATAACGTATTACGTTATATGGAATAACGTTATAACGTATTATGTTATATACAATAACGTCATAACGTACTACGTTATATGGTATAACGTTGTAACGTATTACGTTATATGGAATAACGTTATAACGTATTATGTTATATACAATAACGTCATAACGTACTACGTTATATGGTATAACGTTATAACGTATTACGTTATATCGAATAACGTTATAACGTATTACGTTATATGGTTTAACGTTATAACGTATTACGCTATATATAATATCGTTATATGGTATAACGTTATAACGTATTACGTTATATGGTATAACGTTATAACGTATTACGTTATACGGTATAACGTTATAACGTATTACGTTATTTGGAATAACGTTATAACGTATTATGTTATATAAAATAACGTCGTAACGTAATACGTTACGTGGTATAACGTTATAACGTATTACGTTATATGAAATATCGTAATATGGTATAACATGATAACGTTATAACGTATTACGTTATATAACATAACGTTATAACGTATTACGATATATGGAATAACGCTGTAACGTATTATGTTATATACAATATCGTCATAACGTACTACGTTATATGGTATAACGTTATAACGTTTTACGTTATATGGTATAAGGTTATAACGTATTACGTTATATGGTATAACGTTATAACGTATTGTGTTATATACAATAACGTCATAACGTACTACGTTATATGGTATAACGTTATAACGTATTACGTTATATGGAATAATGTTATAACTTATTATGTTATATACAATAACGTCATAACGTACTACGTTATATGGTATAACGTTAAACGTATTACGTTATATGGAATAACGTTATAACGTATTATGTTATATACAATAACGTCATAACGTACTTCGTTATATGGTATAACGTTATAACGTATTACGTTATATCGAATAACGTTATAACGTATTACGTTATATGGTATAACGTTATAACGTATTACGCTATATATAATATCGTTATATGGTATAACGTTATAACGTATTACGTTATATGGTATAACGTTATAACGTATTACGTTATACGGTATAACGTTATAACGTATTACGTTATTTGGAATAACGTCATAACGTATTATGTTATATAAAATAACTTCGTAACGTAATACGTTACGTGGTATAACGTTATAACGTATTACGTTATATGAAATATCGTTATATGGTATAACATGATAACGTTATAACGTATTACGTTATATAACATAACGTTATAACGTATTACGATATATGGAATAACGTTGTAACGTATTATGTTATATACAATATCGTCATAACGTACTACGTTATATGGAATAACGTTATAACGTATTACGTTATATGGTATAAGGTTATAACGTATTACGTTATATGGAATAACGTTATAACGTATTATGTTATATACTATAACGTCATAACGTACTACGTTACATGGTATAACGTTATAACGTATTACGTTATATGGAATAACGTTATAACGTACTATGTTATATACAATAACGTCATAACGTACTACGTTATATGGTATAACGTTATATCGTATTACGTTATATCGAATAACGTTATAACGTATTACGTTATATGGTATAACGTTATAACGTATTACGCTATATATAATATCGTTATATGGTATAACGTTATAACGTATTACGTTATATAGTATAACGTTATAACGTATTACGTTATACGGTATAACGTTATAACGTAATACGTTATTTGGAATAACGTTATAACGTATTATGTCATATAAAATAACGTCGTAACGTAATACGTTACGTGGTATAACGTTATAACGTATTACGCTATATGAAATATCGTTATATGGTATAACATGATAACGTTATAACGTTTTACGTTATATAACATAACGTTATAACGTATTACGATATATGGAATAACGTTGTAACGTATTATGTTATATACAATATCGTCATAACGTACTACGTTATATGGTATGACGTAATAACGTATTACGTTATATGGTATAAGGTTATAACGTATTACGTTATATGGTATAACGTTATAACGTATTACGTTATTTGGAATAACGTTATAACGTATTATGCTATATACAATAACGTCATAACGTACTACGTTATATGGTATAACGTTATAACGTATTACGTTATATCGAATAACGTTATAACGAATTACGTTATATGGTATAACGTTATAACGTATTACGCTATATATAATATCGTTATATGGTATAACGTTATAACGTATTACGTTATATGGTATAACGTTATAACGTATTACGTTATACGGTATAACGTTATAACGTATTACGTTATTTGGAATAACGTTATAACGTATTATGTTATATAAAATAACGTCGTAACGTAATACGTTACGTGGTATAACCTTATAACGTATTACGTTATATGAAATATCGTTATATGGTATAACATGATAACGTTATAACGTATTATGTTATATAACATAACGTTATAACGTACTACGTTATATGGCATAACGTTATAGCGTATTACGTTATAAAAAATATCGTTATATGTTATAACGTTATATCGTATTACTTTATATGATATAACGTTATAACGTATTACGTTATATGGTATAACGTTATAACGTATTACGTTATTTGGAATAACGTTATAACGTATTATGCTATATACAATAACGTCATAACGTACTACGTTATATGGTATAACGTTATAACGTATTACGTTATATCGAATAACGTTATAACGTATTACGTTATATGGTATATCGTTATAACGTATTACGTTATATGGTATAACGTTATAACGTATTACGTTATTTGGAATAACGTTATAACGTATTATGCTATATACAATAACGTCATAACGTACTACGTTATATGGTATAACGTTATAACGTATTACGTTATATCGAATAACGTTATAACGTATTACGTTATATGGTATATCGTTATAACGTATTACGTTATATGGTATAACGTTATAACGAATTACGTTATATGGTATAACGTTATAACGTATTACGTTATATCGAATAACGTTATAACGTATTACGATATATGGAATAACGTTGTAACGTATTATGTTATATACAATATCGTCATAACGTACTACGTTATATGGTATAACGTTATAACGTATTACGTTATATGGTATAAGGTTATAACGTATTACGTTATATCGAATAACGTTATAACGTATTACGTTATATGGTATAACGTTATAACGTATTACGTTATATGGAATAACGTTATAACGTATTATTTTATATACAATAACGTCATAACGTACTACGTTATATGGTATAACGTTATAACGTATTACGTTATATGGAATAACGTTATAAAGTATTATGTTATATACAATAACGTCATAACGTACTACGTTATATGGTATAACGTTATAACGTATTACGTTATATGGAATAACGTTATAACGTACTATGTTATATACAATAACGTCATAACGTACTACGTTATATGGTATAACGTTATAACGTATTACGTTATATCGAATAACGTTATAACGTATTACGTTATATGGTATAACGTTATAACGTATTACGTTATATGGAATAACGTTATAACGTATTATGTTATATACAATAACGTCATAACGTACTACGTTATATGGTATAACGTTATAACGTATTACGTTATATGGAATAACGTTATAACGTATTATTTTATATACAATAACGTCATAACGTACTACGTTATATGGTATAACGTTATAACGTATTACGTTATATGGAATAACGCTTTAAAGTATTATGTTATATACAATAACGTCATAACGTACTACGTTATATGGTATAACGTTATAACGTATTACGTTATATGGAATAACGTTATAACGTACTATGTTATATACAATAACGTCATAACGTACTACGTTATATGGTATAACGTTATAACGTATTACGTTATATCGAATAACGTTATAACGTATTACGTTATATGGTATAACGTTATAACGTATTACGTTATATGGAATAACGTTATAACGTATTATGTTATATACAATAACGTCATAAGGTACTACGTTATATGGTATAACGTTATAACGTATTACGTTATATGGAATAACGTTATAACGTATTACGTTATATGGTATAACGTTATAACGTATTACGCTATATATAATATCGTTATATGGTATAACGTTATAACGTATTACGTTATATGGTATAACGTTATAACGTATTACGTTATACGGTATAACGTTATAACGTATTACGTTATTTGGAATAACGTTATAACGTATTATGTTATATAAAATAACGTCGTAACGTAATACGTTACGTGGTATAACGTTATAACGTATTACGTTATATGAAATATCGTTATATGGTATAACATGATAACGTTATAACGTATTACGTTATATAACACAACGTTATAACGTATTACGATATATGGAATAACGCTGTAACGTATTATGTTATATACAATATCGTCAAAACGTACTACGTTATATGGTATAACGTTATAACGCATTACGTTATATGGTATAAGGTTATAACGTATTACGTTATATGGTATAACGTTATAACGTATTGTGTTATATACAATAACGTCATAACGTACTACGTTATATGGTATAACGTTATAACGTATTACGTTATATGGAATAACGTTATAACGTACTATGTAATATACAATAACGTCATAACGTACTAGGTTATATGGTATAACGTTGTAACCTATTACGTTATATGGAATAACGTTATAACGTATTATGTTATATACAATAACGTCATAACGTACTACGTTATATGGTATAACGTTATAACGTATTACGTTATATCGAATAACGTTATAACGTATTACGTTATATGGTATAACGTTATAACGTATTACGCTATATATAATATCGTTATATGGTATAACGTTATAACGTATTACGTTATATGGTATAACGTTATAACGTATTACGTTATACGGTATAACGTTATAACGTATTACGTTATTTGGAATAACGTTATAACGTATTATGATATATAAAATAACGTCGTAACGTAATACGTCACGTGGTATATCGTTATAACGTATTACGTTATATGAAATATCGTTATATGGTATAACATGATAACGTTATAACGTATTACGTTATATAACATAACGTTATAACGTATTACGATATATGGAATAACGTTGTAACGTATTATGTTATATACAATATCGTCATAACGTACTACGTTATATGGTATAACGTTATAACGTATTACGTTATATGGTATAAGGTTATAACGTATTACGTTATATGGTATAACGTTATAACGTATTACGTTATTTGGAATAACGTTATAACGTATTATACTATATACAATAACGTCATAACGTACTACGTTATATGGTATAACGTTATAACGTATTACGTTATATCGAGTAACGTTATAACGTATTACGTTATATGGTATAACGTTATAACGTATTACACTATATATAATATCGTCATATGGTATAACGTTATAACGTATTACGTTATATGGTATAACGTTATAACGTATTACGTTATACGGTATAACGTTATAACGTATTACGTTATTTGGAATAACGTTATAACGTATTATGTTATATAAAATAACGTCGTAACGTAATACGTTACGTGGTATAACGTTATAACGTATTACGTTATATGAAATATCGTTATATGGTATAACATGATAACGTTATAACGTATTACGATATATGGAATAACGTTGTAACGTATTATGTTATATACAATATCGTCATAACGTACTGCGTTATATGGTATAACGTTATAACGTATTACGTTATATGGTATAAGGTTATAACGTATTACGTGATATGGTATAACGTTATAACGTATTACGTTATTTGGAATAACGTTATAACGTATTATGCTATATACAATAACGTCATAACGTACTACGTTATATGGTATAACGTTATAACGTATTACGTTATATCGAATAACGTTATAACGTATTACGTTATATGGTATAACGTTATAACGTATTACGCTATATATAATATCGTTATATGGTATAACGTTATAACGAATTACGTTATATGGTATAACGTTATAACGTATTACGTTATATCGAATAACGTTATAACGTATTACGATATATATCTAATAACGTTGTAACGTATTATGTTATATACAATATCGTCATAACGTACTACGTTATATGGTATAACGTTATAACGTATTACGTTATATCGAATAACGTTATAACGTATTACGTTATATGGTATAACGTTATAACGTATTACGCTATATATAATATCGTTATATGGTATAACGTTATAACGAATTACGTTATATGGTATAACGTTATAACGTATTACGTTATATCGAATAACGTTATAACGTATTACGATATATATCTAATAACGTTGTAACGTATTATGTTATATACAATATCGTCATAACGTACTACGTTATATGGTATAACGTTATAACGTATTACGATATATGGAATAACGTTGTAACGTATTATGTTATATACAATATCGTCATAACGTACTACGTTATATGGTATAACGTTATAACGTATTACGTTATATGGTATAAGGTTATAACGTATTACGTTATATGGTATAACGTTATAACGTATTACGCTATATATAATATCGTTATATGGTATAACGTTATAACGTATTACGTTATATGGTATAACGTTATAACGTATTACGTTATACGGTATAACGTTATAACGTATTACATTATTTGGAAAGACGTTATAACGTATTATGATATATAAAATAACGTCGTAACGTAATACGTCACGTGGTATATCGTTATAACGTATTACGTTATATGAAATATCGTTATATGGTATAACATGATAACGTTATAACGTATTACGTTATATAACATAACGTTATAACGTATTACGATATATGGAATAACGTTGTAACGTATTATGTTATATACAATATCGTCATAACGTACTACGTTATATAGTATAACGTTATAACGTATTACGTTATATGGTATAAGGTTACAACGTATTACGTTATATGGTATAACGTTATAACGTATTACGTTATTTGGAATAACGTTATAACGTATTATGCTATATACAATAACGTTATAACGTATTACGTTATATGGTATAACGTTATAACGTATTACGTTATATCGAATAACGTTATAACGTATTACGTTATATGGTATAACGTTATAACGTATTACGCTATATATAATATCGTTATATGGTATAACGTTATAACATATTACGTTATATGGTATAACGTTATAACGTATTACGTTATACGGTATAACGTTATAACGTATTACGTTATTTGGAATAACGTTATAACGTATTATGTTATATAAAATAACGTCGTAACGTAATACGTTACGTGGTATAACGTTATAACGTATTACGTTATATGAAATATCGTTATATGGTATAACATGATAACGTTATAACGTATTACGTTATATAACATAACGTTATAACGTATTACGATATATGGAATAACGTTGTAACGTATTATGTTATATACAATATCGTCATAACGTACTACGTTATATGATATAACGTTATAACGTATTACGCTATATATAATATCGTTATATGGTATAACGTTATAACGAATTACGTTATATCGAATAACGTTATAACGTATTACGTTATATGGTATAACGTTATAACGTATTACGCTATATATCTAATAACGTTGTAACGTATTATGTTATATACAATATCGTCATAACGTACTACGTTATATGGTATAACGTTATAACGTATTACGTTATATCGAATAACGTTATAACGTATTACGTTATATGGAATAACGTTATAACGTATTATGTTATATACAATAACGTCATAACGTACTACGTTATATGGTATAACGTTGTAACGTATTACGTTATATGGAATAACGTTATAACGTATTATGTTATATACAATAACGTCATAACGTACTACGTTATATGGTATAACGTTATAACGTATTACGTTATATCGAATAACGTTATAACGTATTACGTTATATGGTATAACGTTATAACGTATTACGCTATATATAATATCGTTATATGGTATAACGTTATAACGTATTACGTTATATAACATAACGTTATAACGTATTACGATATATGGAATAACGTTGTAACGTATTATGTTATATACAATATCGTCATAACGTACTACGTTATATGGTATAACGTTATAACGTATTACGTTATATGGTATAAGGTTATAACGTATTACGTTATATGGTATAACGTTATAACGTATTGTGTTATATACAATAACGTCATAACGTACTACGTTATATGGTATAACGTTATAACGTATTACGTTATATGGAATAACGTTATAACGTACTATGTTATATACAATAACGTCATAACGTACTACGTTATATGGTATAACGTTGTAACGTATTACGTTATATGGAATATCGTTATAACGTATTATGTTATATACAATAACGTCATAACGTACTACGTTATATGGTATAACGTTATAACGTATTACGTTATATCGAATAACGTTATAACGTATTACGTTATATGGTATAACGTTATAACGTATTACGCTATATATAATATCGTTATATGGTATAACGTTATAACGTATTACGTTATATGGTATAACGATATAACGTATTACGTTATACGGTATAACGTTATAACGTATTACGTTACTTGGAATAACGTTATAACGTATTATGATATATAAAATAACGTCGTAACGTAATACGTCACGTGGTATAACGTTATAACGTATTACGTTATATGAAATATCGTTATATGGTATAACATGATAACGTTATAACGTATTACGTTATATAACATAACGTTATAACGTATTACGATATATGGAATAACGTTGTAACGTATTATGTTATATACAATATCGTCATAACGTACTACGTTATATGGTATAACGTTATAACGTATTACGTTATATCGAATAATGTTATAACGTATTACGTTATATGGTATATCGTTATAACGTATTACGCTATATATAATATCGTTATATGGTATAACGTTATAACGTATTACGTTATATGGTATAACGTTATAACGTATTACGTTATATCGAATAACGTTATAACGTATTACGTTATATGGTATAACGTTATAACGTATTACGCTATATATAATATCGTTATATGGTATAACGTTATAACGTATTACGTTATATGGTATAACGTTATAACGTATTACGTTATACGGTATAACGTTATAACGTATTACGTTATTTGGAATAACGTTATAACGTATTATGTTATATAAAATAACGTCGTAACGTAATACGTTACGTGGTATAACGTTATAACGTATTACGTTATATGAAATATCGTTATATGGTATAACATGATAACGTTATAACGTATTACGTTATATAACATAACGTGATAACGTATTACGATATATGGAATAACGTTGTAACGTATTATGTTATATACAATATCGTCATAACGTACTACGTTATATGGTATAACGTTATAACGTATTACGTTATATGGTATAAGGTTATAACGTATTACGTTATATGGTATAACGTTATAACGTATTACGTTATTTGGAATAACGTTATAACGTATTATGCTATATACAATAACGTCATAACGTACTACGTTATATGGTATAACGTTATAACGTATTACGTTGTATCGAATAACGTTATAACGTATTACGTTATATGGTATAACGTTATAACGTATTAAGCTATATATAATATCGTTATATGGTATAACGTTATAACGTATTATGTTATATACAATAACGTCATAACGTACTACGTCATATGGTATAACGTTGTAACGTATTACGTTATATGGAATAACGTTATAACGTATTATGTTATATACAATAACGTCATAACGTACTACGTTATATGGTATAACGTTATAACGTATTACGTTATATCGAATAACGTTATAACGTATTACGATATATATCTAATAACGTTGTAACGTATTATGTTATATACAATATCGTCATAACGTACTACGTTATATGGTATAACGTTATAACGTATTACGTTATATGGAATAACGTTATAACGTATTATGTTATATACAATAACGTCATAACGTACTACGTTATATGGTATAACGTTGTAACGTATTACGTTATATGGAATAACGTTATAACGTATTATGTTATATACAATAACGTCATAACGTACTACGTTATATGGTATAACGTTATAACGTATTACGTTATATCGAATAACGTTATAACGTATTACGTTATATGGTATAAAGTTATAACGTATTACGCTATATATAATATCGTTATATGGTATAACGTTATAACGTATTACGTTATATAACATAACGTTATAACGTATTACGATATATGGAATAACGTTGTAACGTATTATGTTATATACAATATCGTCATAACGTACTACGTTATATGGTATAACGTTATAACGTATTACGTTATATGGTACAAGGTTATAACGTATTACGTTATATGGTATAACGTTATAACGTATTGTGTTATATACAATAACGTCATAACGTTCTACGTTATATGGTATAACGTTATAACGTATTACGTTATATCGAATAACGTTATAACGTATTACGTTATATGGTATAACGTTATAACGTATTACGCTATATATAATATCGTTATATGGTATAACGTTATAACGTATTACGTTATATGGTATAACGTTATAACGTATTACGTTATATAACATAACGTTATAACGTATTACGATATATGGAATAACGTTGTAACGTATTATGTTATATACAATATCGTCATAACGTACTACGTTATATGGTATAACGTTATAACTTATTACGTTATATGGTATAAGGTTATAACGTATTACGTTATATGGAATAACGTTATAACGTATTATGTTATATACAATAACGTCATAACGTACTACGTTATATGGTATAACGTTATAACGTATTACGTTACATGTAATAACGTTATATCGTACTATGTTATATACAATAACGTCATAACGTACTACGTTATATGGTATAACGTTATAACGTATTACGTTATATGGTATAAGGTTAGAACGTATTACGTTATATGGTATAACGTTATAACGTATTGTGTTATATACAATAACGTCATAACGTACTACGTTATATGGTATAACGTTATAACGTATTACGTTATATGGAATAACGTTATAACGTACTATGTTATATACAATAACGTCATAACGTACTACGTTATATGGTATAACGTTGTAACGTATTACGTTATATGGAATAACGTTATAACGTATTACGTTATATGGTATAACGTTATAACGTATTACGTATTACGGTATAACGTTATAACGTATTACGTTATTTGGAATAACGTTATAACGTATTATGATATATAAAATAACGTCGTAACGTAATACGTCACGTGGTATAACGTTATAACGTATTACGTTATATGAAATATCGTTATATGGTATAACATGATAACGTTATAACGTATTACGTTATATAACATAACGTTATAACGTATTACGATATATGGAATAACGTTGTAACGTATTATGTTATATACAATATCGTCATAACGTACTACGTTATATGGTATAACGTTATAACGTATTACGTTATATCGAATAACGTTATAACGTATTACGTTATATGGTATAACGTTATAACGTATTACGCTATATATAATATCGTTATATGGTATAACGTTATAACGGATTACGTTATATGGTATAACGTTATAACGTATTACGTTATATCGAATAACGTTATAACGTATTACGTTATATGGTATAACGTTATAACGTATTACGCTATATATAATATCGTTATATGGTATAACGTTATAACGTATTACGTTATATGGTATAACGTTATAACGTATTACGTTATACGGTATAACGTTATAACGTATTACGTTATTTGGAATAACGTTATAACGTATTATGTTATATAAAATAACTTCGTAACGTAATACGTTACGTGGTATAACGTTATAACGTATTACGTTATATGAAATATCGTTATATGGTATAACATGATAACGTTATAACGTATTACGTTATATAACATAACGTTATAACGTATTACGATATATGGAATAACGTTGTAACGTATTACGTTATATGGTATAAGGTTATAACGTATTACGTTATATGGTATAACGTTATAACGTATTACGTTATATGGTATAACGTTATAACGTATTACGTTATATGGTATAAGGTTATAACGTATTACGTTATATGGTATAACGTTATAACGTATTACGTTATTTGGAATAACGTTATAACGTATTACGCTATATATAATATCGTTATATGGTATAACGTTATAACGTATTACGTTATATGGTATAACGTTATAACGTATTACGTTATACGGTATAACGTTATAACGTATTACGTTATTTGGAATAACGTTATAACGTATTATGTTATATACAATAACGTCATAACGTACTACGTTATATGGTATAACGTTATAACGTATTACGTTATATGGAATAACGTTATAAAGTATTATGTTATATACAATAACGTCATAACGTACTACGTTATATGGTATAACGTTATAACGTATTACGTTATATGGAATAACGTTATAACGTATTATGTTATATACAATAACGTCATAACGTACTACGTTATATGGTATAACGTTATAACGTATTACGTTATATGGAATAACGTTATAACGTATAATGTTATATACAATAACGTCATAACGTACTTCGTTATATGGTATAACGTTATAACGTATTACGTTATATCGAATAACGTTATAACGTATTACGTTATATGGTATAACGTTATAACGTATTAAGCTATATATAATATCGTTATATGGTATAACGTTATAACGTATTACGTTATATGGTATAACGTTATAACGTATTACGTATTACGGTATAACGTTATAACGTATTACGTTATTTGGAATAACGTTATAACGTATTATGATATATAAAATAGCGTCGTAACGTAATACGTCACGTGGTATAACGTTATAACGTATTACGTTATATGAAATATCGTTATATGGTATAACATGATAACGTTATAACGTATTACGTTATATAACATAACGTTATAACGTATTACGATATATGGAATAACGTTGTAACGTATTATGTTATATACAATATCGTCATAACGTACTACGTTATATGGTATAACGTTATAACGTATTACGTTATATCGAATAACGTTATAACGTATTACGTTATATGGTATAACGTTATAACGTATTACGCTATATATAATATCGTTATATGGTATAACGTTATAACGGATTACGTTATATGGTATAACGTTATAACGTATTACGTTATATCGAATAACGTTATAACGTATTACGTTATATGGTATAACGTTATAACGTATTACGCTATATATAATATCGTTATATGGTATAACGTTATAACGTATTACGTTATACGGTATAACGTTATAACGTATTACGTTATACGGTATAACGTTATAACGTATTACGTTATTTGGAATAACGTTATAACGTATTATGTTATATAAAATAACTTCGTAACGTAATACGTTACGTGGTATAACGTTATAACGTATTACGTTATATGAAATATCGTTATATGGTATAACATGATAACGTTATAACGTATTACGTTATATAACATAACGTTATAACGTATTACGATATATGGAATAACGTTGTAACGTATTATGTTATATACAATATCGTCATAACGTACTACGTTATATGGTATAACGTTATAACGTATTACGTTATATGGTATAAGGTTATAACGTATTACGTTATATGGAATAACGTTATAACGTATTATGTTATATACAATAACGTCATAACGTACTACGTTACATGGTATAACGTTATAACGTATTACGTTATATGGAATAACGTTATAACGTACTATGTTATATACAATAACGTCATAACGTACTACGTTATATGGTATAACGTTATATCGTATTACGTTATATCGAATAACGTTATAACGTATTACGTTATATGGTATAACGTTATAACGTATTACGCTATATATAATATCGTTATATGGTATAACGTTATAACGTATTACGTTATATAGTATAACGTTATAACGTATTACGTTATACGGTATAACGTATTACGTTATTTGGAATAACGTTATAACGTATTATGTCATATAAAATAACGTCGTAACGTAATACGTTACGTGGTATAACGTTATAACGTATTACGCTATATGAAATATCGTTATATGGTATAACATGATAACGTTATAACGTTTTACGTTATATAACATAACGTTATAACGTATTACGATATATGGAATAACGTTGTAACGTATTATGTTATATACAATATCGTCATAACGTACTACGTTATATGGTATGACGTTATAACGTATTACGTTATATGGTATAACGTTATAACGTATTACGCTATATATAATATCGTTATATGGTATAACGTTATAACGTATTACGTTATATGGTATAACGTTATAACGTATTACGTTATATCGAATAACGTTATAACGTATTACGTTATATGGTATAACGTTATAACGTATTAAGCTATATATAATATCGTTATATGGTATAACGTTATAACGTATTACGTTATATGGTATAACGTTATAACGTATTACGTTATACGGCATAACGTTATAACGTATTACGTTATTTGGAATAACGTTATAACGTATTATGTTATATAAAATAACTTCGTAACGTAATACGTTACGTGGTATAACGTTATAACGTATTACGTTATATGAAATATCGTTATATGGTATAACATGATAACGTTATAACGTATTACGTTATATAACATAACGTTATAACGTATTACGATATATGGAATAACGTTGTAACGTATTATGTTATATACAATATCGTCATAACGTACTACGTTATATGGTATAACGTTATAACTTATTACGTTATATGGTATAAGGTTATAACGTATTACGTTATATGGAATAACGTTGTAACGTATTATGTTATATACAATAACGTCATAACGTACTACGTTATATGGTATAACGTTATAACGTATTACGTTATATGGAATAACGTTATAACGTACTATGTTATATACAATAACGTCATAACGTACTACGTTATATGGTATAACGTTATAACTTATTACGTTATATCGAATAACGTTATAACGTATTACGTTATATGGTATAACGTTATAACGTATTACGCTATATATAATATCGTTATATGGTATAACGTTATAACGTATTACGTTATATGGTATAACGTTATAACGTATTACGTTATACGGTATAACGTTATAACGTATTACGTTATTTGGAATAACGTTATAACGTATTATGTTATATAAAATAACGTCGTAACGTAATACGTTACGTGGTATAACGTTATAACGTATTACGTTATATGAAATATCGTTATATGGTATAACATGATAACGTTATAACGTATTACGTTATATAACATAACGTTATAACGTATTACGATATATGGAATAACGTTGTAACGTATTATGTTATATACAATATCGTCATAACGTACTACGTTATATGGTATAACGTTATAACGTATTACGTTATATGGTATAAGGTTATAACGTATTACGTTATATGGTATAACGTTATAACGTATTTCGTTATTTGGAATAACGTTATAACGTATTATGCTATATACAATAACGTCATAACGTACTACGTTATATGGTATAACGTTATAACGTATTACGTTATATCGAATAACGTTATAACGTATTACGTTATATGGTATAACGTTATAACGTATTACGCTATAAATAATATCGTTATATGGTATAACGTTATAACGAATTACGTTATATGGTATAACGTTATAACGTATTACGTTATATCGAATAACGTTATGACGTATTACGATATATATCTAATAACGTTGTAACGTATTATGTTATATACAATATCGTCATAACGTACTACGTTATATGGTATAACGTTATAACGTATTACGTTATATGGAATAACGTTATAACGTATTACGTTATATGGTATAACGTTATAACGTATTACGCTATAAATAATATCGTTATATGGTATAACGTTATAACGAATTACGTTATATGGTATAAGGTTATAACGTATTACGTTATATGGTATAACGTTATAACGTATTACGTTATTTGGAATAACGTTATAACGTATTATGCTATATACAATAACGTCATAACGTACTACGTTATATGGTATAACGTTATAACGTATTACGTTATATCGAATAACGTTATAACGTATTACGTTATATGGTATAACGTTATAACCTATTACGCTATAAATAATATCGTTATATGGTATAACGTTATAACGAATTACGTTATATGGTATAACGTTATAACGTATTACGTTATATCGAATAACGTTATGACGTATTACGATATATATCTAATAACGTTGTAACGTATTATGTTATATACAATATCGTCATAACGTACTACGTTATATGGTATAACGTTATAACGTATTACGTTATATGGAATAACGTTATAACGTATTATGTTATATACAATAACGTCATAACGTACTACGTTATATGGTATAACGTTGTAACGTATTACGTTATATGGAATAACGTTATAACGTATTATGTTATATACAATAACGTCATAACGTACTACGTTATATGGTATAACGTTATAACGTATTACGTTATATCGAATAACGTTATAACGTATTACGTTATATGGTATAACGTTATAACGTATTACGCTATATATAATATCGTTATATGGTATAACGCTATAACGTATTACGTTATATAACATAACGTTATAACGTATTACGATATATGGAATAACGTTGTAACGTATTATGTTATATACAATATCGTCATAACGTACTACGTTATATGGTATAACGTTATAACGTATTACGTTATATGGTATAAGGTTATAACGTATTACGTTATATGGTATAACGTTATAACGTATTACGTTATTTGGAATAACGTTATAACGTATTATGCTATATACAATAACGTCATAACGTACTACGTTATATTGTATAACGTTATAACGTATTACGTTATATGGAATAACGTTATAACGTATTATGTTATATACAATAACGTCATAACGTACTACGTTATATGGTATAACGTTATAACGTATTACGTTATATCGAATAACGTTATAACGTATTACGTTATATGGTATAACGTTATAACGTATTACGCTTTATATAATATCGTTATATGGTATAACGTTATAACGTATTACGTTATATAACATAACGTTATAACGTATTACGATATATGGAATAACGTTGTAACGTATTATGTTATATACAATATCGTCATAACGTACTACGTTATATGGTATAACGTTATAACGTATTACGTTATATGGTATAAGGTTATAACGTATTACGTTATATGGTATAACGTTATAACGTATTGTGTTATATACAATAACGTCATAACGTACTACGTTATATGGTATAACGTTATAACGTATTACGTTGTATGGAATAACGTTATAACGTACTATGTTATATACAATAACGTCATAACGTACTACGTTATATGGTATAACGTTGTAACGTATTACGTTATATGGAATAACGTTATAACGTATTATGTTATATACAATAACGTCATAACGTACTACGTTATATGGTATAACGTTATAACGTATTACGTTATATCGAATAACGTTATAACGTATTACGTTATATGGTATAACGTTATAACGTATTACGCTATATATAATATCGTTATATGGTATATCGTTATAACGTATTACGTTATATGGTATAACGTTATAACGTATTACGTTATACGGTATAACGTTATAACGTATTACGTTATTTGGAATAACGTTATAACGTATTATGATATATAAAATAACGTCGTAACGTAATACGTCACGTGGTATAACGTTATAACGTATTACGTTATATGAAATATCGTTATATGGTATAACATGATAACGTTATAACGTATTACGTTATATAACATAACGTTATAACGTATTACGATATATGGAATAACGTTGTAACGTATTATGTTATATACAATATCGTCATAACGTACTACGTTATATGGTATAACGTTATAACGTATTACGTTATATCGAATAACGTTATAACGTATTACGTTATATGGTATAACGCTATAACGTATTACGCTATATATAATATCGTTATATGGTATAACGTTATAACGTATTACGTTATATGGTATAACGTTATAACGTATTACGTTATATCGAATAACGTTATAACGTATTACGTTATATGGTATAACGTTATAACGTATTACGCTATATATAATATCGTTATATGGTATAACGTTATAACGTATTACGTTATATGGTATAACGTTATAACGTATTACGTTATACGGCATAACGTTATAACGTATTACGTTATTTGGAATAACGTTATAACGTATTATGTTATATAAAATAACTTCGTAACGTAATACGTTACGTGGTATAACGTTATAACGTATTACGTTATATGAAATATCGTTATATGGTATAACATGATAACGTTATAACGTATTACGTTATATAACATAACGTTATAACGTATTACGATATATGGAATAACGTTGTAACGTATTATGTTATATACAATATCGTCATAACGTACTACGTTATATGGTATAACGTTATAACGTATTACGTTATACGGTATAACGTTATAACGTATTACGTTATTTGGAATAACGTTATAACGTATTATGATATATAAAATAACGTCGTAACGTAATACGTCACGTGGTATAACGTTATAACGTATTACGTTATATGAAATATCGTTATATGGTATAACATGATAACGTTATAACGTATTACGTTATATAACATAACGTTATAACGTATTACGATATATGGAATAACGTTGTAACGTATTATGTTATATACAATGTCGTCATAACGTACTACGTTATATGGTATAACGTTATAACGTATTACGTTATATGGTATAAGGTTATAACGTATTACGTTATATGGAATAACGTTATAACGTATTATGTTATATACAATAACGTCATAACGTACTACGTTATATGGTATAACGTTGTAACGTATTACGTTATATGGAATAACGTTATAACGTATTATGTTATATACAATAACGTCATAACGTACTACGTTATATGGTATAACGTTATAACGTATTACGTTATATCGAATAACGTTATAACGTATTACGTTATATGGTATAACGTTATAACGTATTACGCTATATATAATATCGTTATATTTTATAACGTTATAACGTATTACGTTATATGGTATAACGTTATAACGTATTACGTTATACGGTATAACGTTATAACGTATTACGTTATTTGGAATAACGTTATAACGTATTATGTTATATAAAATAACGTCGTAACGTAATACGTTACGTGGTATAACGTTATAACGTATTACGTTATATGAAATATCGTTATATGGTATAACATGATAACGTTGTAACGTATTACGTTATATAACATAACGTTATAACGTATTACGATATATGGAATAACGCTGTAACGTATTATCTTATATACAATATCGTCATAACGTACTACGTTATATGGTATAACGTTATAACGTCTTACTTTATATGGTATAAGGTTATAACGTATTACGTTATATGGTATAACGTTATAACGTATTGTGTTATATACAATAACGTCATAACGTACTACGTTATATGGTATAACGTTATAACGTATTACGTTATATGGAATAACGTTATAACGTACTATGTTATATACAATAACGTCATAACGTACTACGTTATATGGTATAACGTTGTAACGTATTACGTTATATGGAATAACGTTATAACGTATTATGTTATATACAATAACGTCATAACGTACTACGTTATATGGTATAACGTTATAACGTATTACGTTATATCGAATAACGTTATAACGTATTACGTTATATGGTATAACGTTATAACGTATTACGCTATATATAATATCGTTATATGGTATAACGTTATAACGTATTACGTTATATGGTATAACGTTATAACGTATTACGTTATACAGTATAACGTTATAACGTATTACGTTATTTGGAATAACGTTATAACGTATTATGATATATAAAATAACGTCGTAACGTAATACGTCACGTGGTATAACGTTATAACGTATTACGTTATATGAAATATCGTTATATGGTATAACATGATAACGTTATAACGTATTACGTTATATAACATAACGTTATAACGTATTACGATATATGGAATAACGTTGTAACGTATTATGTTATATACAATATCGTCATAACGTACTACGTTATATGGTATAACGTTATAACGTATTACGTTATATCGAATAACGTTATAACGTATTACGTTATATGGTATAACGTTATAACGTATTACGCTATATATAATATCGTTATATGGTATAACGTTATAACGTATTACGTTATATGGTATAACGTTATAACGTATTACGTTATATCGAATAACGTTATAACGTATTACGTTATATGGTATAACGTTATAACGTATTACGTTATATCGAATAACGTTATAACGTATTACGTTATATGGTATAACGTTATAACGTATTACGCTATATATAATATCGTTATATGGTATAACGTTATAACGTATTACGTTATATGGTATAACGTTATAACGTATTACGTTATACGGTATAACGTTATAACGTATTACGTTATTTGGAATAACGTTATAACGTATTATGTTATATAACATAACATTATAACGTATTACGATATATGGAATAACGTTGTAACGTATTACGTTATATGGAATAACGTTATAACGTACTATGTTATATACAATAACGTCATAACGTACTACGTTATATGGTATAACGTTATATCGTATTACGATATATCGAATAACGTTATAACGTATTACGTTATATGGTATAACGTTATAACGTATTACGCTATATATAATATCGTTATATGGTATAACGTTATAACGTATTACGTTATATAGTATAACGTTATAACGTATTACGTTATATGGTATAACGTTATATCGTATTACGATATATCGAATAACGTTATAACGTATTACGTTATATGGTATAACGTTTTAACGTATTACGCTATATATAATATCGTTATATGGTATAACGTTATAACGTATTACGTTATATAGTATAACGTTATAACGTATTACGTTATACGGTATAACGTTATAACGTATTACGTTATTTGGAATAACGTTATAACGTATTATGTTATATAACATAACATTATAACGTATTACGATATATGGAATAACGTTGTAACGTATTACGTTATATGGAATAACGTTGTAACGTATTATGTTATATACAATATCGTCATAACGTACTACGTTATATGGTATAACGTTATAACGTATTACGTTATATGGTATAAGGTTATAACGTATTATGTTATATGGAATAACGTTATAACGTATTATGTTATATGCAATAACGTCATAACGTACTACGTTATATGGTATAACGTTATAACGTATTACGTTATATGGAATAACGTTATAACGTACTATGTTATATACAATAACGTCATAACGTACTACGTTATATGGTATAACGTTATATCGTATTACGATATATCGAATAACGTTATAACGTATTACGTTATATGGTATAACGTTATAACGTATTACGCTATATATAATATCGTTATATGGTATAACGTTATAACGTATTACGTTATATAGTATAACGTTATAACGTATTACGTTATACGGTATAACGTTATAACGTATTACGTTATTTGGAATAACGTTATAACGTATTATGTTATATAAAATAACGTCGTAACGTAATACGTTACGTGGTATAACGTTATAACGTATTACGCTATATGAAATATCGTTATATGGTATAACATGATAACGTTATAACGTTTTACGTTACATAACATAACGTTATAACGTATTACGATATATGGTATAACGTTGTAACGTATTATGTTATATACAATACCGTCATAACGTACTACGTTCTATGGTATAACGTTATAACGTATTACGTTATATGGTATAAGGTTATAACGTATTACGTTATATGGTATAACGTTATAACGTATTACGTTATTTGGAATAACGTTATAACGTATTATGCTATATACAATAACGTCATAACGTACTACGTTATATGGTATAACGTTATAACGTATTACGTTATATCGAATAACGTTATAACGAATTACGTTATATGGTATAACGTTATAACGTATTACGCTATATATAATATCGTTATATGGTATAACGTTATAACGTATTACGTTATATGGTATAACGTTATAACGTATTACGTTATACGGTATAACGTTATAACGTATTACGTTATTTGGAATAACGTTATAACGTATTATGTTATATACAATAACGTCATAACGTACTACGTTATATGGTATAACGTTATAACGTATTACGTTATATGGAATAACGTTATAAAGTATTATGTTATATACAATAACGTCATAACGTACTTCGTTATATGGTATAACGTTATAACGTATTACGTTATATCGAATAACGTTATAACGTATTACGTTATACGGTATAACGTTATAACGTATTACGTTATTTGGAATAACGTTATAACGTATTATGTTATATAACATAACATTATAACGTATTACGATATATGGAATAACGTTGTAACGTATTACGTTATATGGAATAACGTTGTAACGTATTATGTTATATACAATATCGTCATAACGTACTACGTTATATGGTATAACGTTATAACGTATTACGTTATATGGTATAAGGTTATAACGTATTATGTTATATGGAATAACGTTATAACGTATTATGTTATATGCAATAACGTCATAACGTACTACGTTATATGGTATAACGTTATAACGTATTACGTTATATGGAATAACGTTATAACGTACTATGTTATATACAATAACGTCATAACGTACTACGTTATATGGTATAACGTTATATCGTATTACGATATATCGAATAACGTTATAACGTATTACGTTATATGGTATAACGTTATAACGTATTACGCTATATATAATATCGTTATATGGTATAACGTTATAACGTATTACGTTATATAGTATAACGTTATAACGTATTACGTTATACGGTATAACGTTATAACGTATTACGTTATTTGGAATAACGTTATAACGTATTATGTTATATAAAATAACGTCGTAACGTAATACGTTACGTGGTATAACGTTATAACGTATTACGCTATATGAAATATCGTTATATGGTATAACATGATAACGTTATAACGTTTTACGTTACATAACATAACGTTATAACGTATTACGATATATGGTATAACGTTGTAACGTATTATGTTATATACAATACCGTCATAACGTACTACGTTCTATGGTATAACGTTATAACGTATTACGTTATATGGTATAAGGTTATAACGTATTACGTTATATGGTATAACGTTATAACGTATTACGTTATTTGGAATAACGTTATAACGTATTATGCTATATACAATAACGTCATAACGTACTACGTTATATGGTATAACGTTATAACGTATTACGTTATATCGAATAACGTTATAACGAATTACGTTATATGGTATAACGTTATAACGTATTACGCTATATATAATATCGTTATATGGTATAACGTTATAACGTATTACGTTATATGGTATAACGTTATAACGTATTACGTTATACGGTATAACGTTATAACGTATTACGTTATTTGGAATAACGTTATAACGTATTATGTTATATACAATAACGTCATAACGTACTACGTTATATGGTATAACGTTATAACGTATTACGTTATATGGAATAACGTTATAAAGTATTATGTTATATACAATAACGTCATAACGTACTTCGTTATATGGTATAACGTTATAACGTATTACGTTATATGAAATATCGTTATATGGTATAACATGATAACGTTATAACGTATTACGTTATATAACATAACGTTATAACGTATTACGATATATGGAATAACGTTGTAACGTATTATGTTATATACAATATCGTCATAACGTACTACGTTATATGGTATAACGTCATAACGTACTACGTTATATGGTATAACGTTATAACGTATTACGTTATATCGAATAACGTCATAACGTATTACGTTATATGGTATAACGTTATAACGTATTAAGCTATATATAATATCGTTATATGGTATAACGTCATAACGTATTACGTTATATGGTATAACGTTATAACGTATTACGTATTACGGTATAACGTTATAACGTATTACGTTATTTGGAATAACGTTATAACGTATTATGATATATAAAATAACGTCGTAACGTAATACGTCACGTGGTATAACGTTATAACGTATTACGTTATATGAAATATCGTTATATGGTATAACATGATAACGTTATAACGTATTACGTTATATAACATAACGTTATAACGTATTACGATATATGGAATAACGTTGTAACGTATTATGTTATATACAATATCGTCATAACGTACTACGTTATATGGTATAACGTTATAACGTATTACGTTATATCGAATAACGTTATAACGTATTACGTTATATGGTATAACGTTATAACGTATTACGCTATATATAATATCGTTATATGGTATAACGTTATAACGGATTACGTTATATGGTATAACGTTATAACGTATTACGTTATATCGAATAACGTTATAACGTATTACGTTATATGGTATAACGTTATAACGTATTACGCTATATATAATATCGTTATATGGTATAACGTTATAACGTATTACGTTATATGGTATAACGTTATAACGTATTACGTTATACGGTATAACGTTATAACGTATTACGTTATTTGGAATAACGTTATAACGTATTATGTTATATAAAATAACTTCGTAACGTAATACGTTACGTGGTATAACGTTATAACGTATTACGTTATATGAAATATCGTTATATGGTATAACATGATAACGTTATAACGTATTACGTTATATAACATAACGTTATAACGTATTACGATATATGGAATAACGTTGTAACGTATTATGTTATATACAATATCGTCATAACGTACTACGTTATATGGTATAACGTTGTAACGTATTACGTTATATGGAATAACGTTATAACGTATTATGTTATATACAATAACGTCATAACGTACTACGTTATATGGTATAACGTTATAACGTATTACGTTATATCGAATAACGTTATAACGTATTACGTTATATGGTATAACGTTATAACGTATTACGCTATATATAATATCGTTATATGGTATAACGCTATAACGTATTACGTTATATAACATAACGTTATAACGTATTACGATATATGGAATAACGTTGTAACGTATTATGTTATATACAATATCGTCATAACGTACTACGTTATATGGTATAACGTTATAACGTATTACGTTATATGGTATAAGGTTATAACGTATTACGTTATATGGTATAACGTTATAACGTATTACGTTATTTGGAATAACGTTATAACGTATTATGCTATATACAATAACGTCATAACGTACTACGTTATATGGTATAACGTTATAACGTATTACGTTATATGGAATAACGTTATAACGTATTATGTTATATACAATAACGTCATAACGTACTACGTTATATGGTATAACGTTATAACGTATTACGTTATATCGAATAACGTTATAACGTATTACGTTATATGGTATAACGTTATAACGTATTACGCTTTATATAATATCGTTATATGGTATAACGTTATAACGTATTACGTTATATAACATAACGTTATAACGTATTACGATATATGGAATAACGTTGTAACGTATTATGTTATATACAATATCGTCATAACGTACTACGTTATATGGTATAACGTTATAACGTATTACGTTATATGGTATAAGGTTATAACGTATTACGTTATATGGTATAACGTTATAACGTATTGTGTTATATACAATAACGTCATAACGTACTATGTTATATGGTATAACGTTATAACGTATTACGTTGTATGGAATAACGTTATAACGTACTATGTTATATACAATAACGTCATAACGTACTACGTTATATGGTATAACGTTGTAACGTATTACGTTATATGGAATAACGTTATAACGTATTATGTTATATACAATAACGTCATAACGTACTACGTTATATGGTATAACGTTATAACGTATTACGTTATATCGAATAACGTTATAACGTATTACGTTATATGGTATAACGTTATAACGTATTACGCTTTATATAATATCGTTATATGGTATAACGTTATAACGTATTACGTTATATAACATAACGTTATAACGTATTACGATATATGGAATAACGTTGTAACGTATTATGTTATATACAATATCGTCATAACGTACTACGTTATATGGTATAACGTTATAACGTATTACGTTATATGGTATAAGGTTATAACGTATTACGTTATATGGTATAACGTTATAACGTATTGTGTTATATACAATAACGTCATAACGTACTACGTTATATGGTATAACGTTATAACGTATTACGTTGTATGGAATAACGTTATAACGTACTATGTTATATACAATAACGTCATAACGTACTACGTTATATGGTATAACGTTGTAACGTATTACGTTATATGGAATAACGTTATAACGTATTATGTTATATACAATAACGTCATAACGTACTACGTTATATGGTATAACGTTATAACGTATTACGTTATATCGAATAACGTTATAACGTATTACGTTATATGGTATAACGTTATAACGTATTACGCTATATATAATATCGTTATATGGTATAACGTTATAACGTATTACGTTATATGGTATAACGTTATAACGTATTACGTTATACGGTATAACGTTATAACGTATTACGTTATTTGGAATAACGTTATAACGTATTATGATATATAAAATAACGTCGTAACGTAATACGTCACGTGGTATAACGTTATAACGTATTACGTTATATGAAATATCGTTATATGGTATAACATGATAACGTTATAACGTATTACGTTATATAACATAACGTTATAACGTATTACGATATATGGAATAACGTTGTAACGTATTATGTTATATACAATATCGTCATAACGTACTACGTTATATGGTATAACGTTATAACGTATTACGTTATATCGAATAACGTTATAACGTATTACGTTATATGGTATAACGCTATAACGTATTACGCTATATATAATATCGTTATATGGTATAACGTTATAACGTATTACGTTATATGGTATAACGTTATAACGTATTACGTTATATCGAATAACGTTATAACGTATTACGTTATATGGTATAACGTTATAACGTATTACGCTATATATAATATCGTTATATGGTATAACGTTATAACGTATTACGTTATATGGTATAACGTTATAACGTATTACGTTATACGGTATAACGTTATAACGTATTACGTTATTTGGAATAACGTTATAACGTATTATGTTATATAAAATAACTTCGTAACGTAATACGTTACGTGGTATAACGTTATAACGTATTACGTTATATGAAATATCGTTATATGGTATAACATGATAACGTTATAACGTATTACGTTATATAACATAACGTTATAACGTATTACGATATATGGAATAACGTTGTAACGTATTATGTTATATACAATATCGTCATAACGTACTACGTTATATGGTATAACGTTATAACTTATTACGTTATATGGTATAAGGTTATAACGTATTACGTTATATGGTATAACGTTATAACGTATTACGTTATACGGTATAACGTTATAACGTATTACGTTATTTGGAATAACGTTATAACGTATTATGATATATAAAATAACGTCGTAACGTAATACGTCACGTGGTATAACGTTATAACGTATTACGTTATATGAAATATCGTTATATGGTATAACATGATAACGTTATAACGTATTACGTTATATAACATAACGTTATAACGTATTACGATATATGGAATAACGTTGTAACGTATTATGTTATATACAATATCGTCATAACGTACTACGTTATATGGTATAACGTTATAACGTATTACGTTATATGGTATAAGGTTATAACGTATTACGTTATATGGAATAACGTTATAACGTATTATGTTATATACAATAACGTCATAACGTACTACGTTATATGGTATAACGTTGTAACGTATTACGTTATATGGAATAACGTTATAACGTATTATGTTATATACAATAACGTCATAACGTACTACGTTATATGGTATAACGTTATAACGTATTACGTTATATCGAATAACGTTATAACGTATTACGTTATATGGTATAACGTTATAACGTATTACGCTATATATAATATCGTTATATTTTATAACGTTATAACGTATTACGTTATATGGTATAACGTTATAACGTATTACGTTATACGGTATAACGTTATAACGTATTACGTTATTTGGAATAACGTTATAACGTATTATGTTATATAAAATAACGTCGTAACGTAATACGTTACGTGGTATAACGTTATAACGTATTACGTTATATGAAATATCGTTATATGGTATAACATGATAACGTTGTAACGTATTACGTTATATAACATAACGTTATAACGTATTACGATATATGGAATAACGCTGTAACGTATTATCTTATATACAATATCGTCATAACGTACTACGTTATATGGTATAACGTTATAACGTCTTACTTTATATGGTATAAGGTTATAACGTATTACGTTATATGGTATAACGTTATAACGTATTGTGTTATATACAATAACGTCATAACGTACTACGTTATATGGTATAACGTTATAACGTATTACGTTATATGGAATAACGTTATAACGTACTATGTTATATACAATAACGTCATAACGTACTACGTTATATGGTATAACGTTGTAACGTATTACGTTATATGGAATAACGTTATAACGTATTATGTTATATACAATAACGTCATAACGTACTACGTTATATGGTATAACGTTATAACGTATTACGTTATATCGAATAACGTTATAACGTATTACGTTATATGGTATAACGTTATAACGTATTACGCTATATATAATATCGTTATATGGTATAACGTTATAACGTATTACGTTATATGGTATAACGTTATAACGTATTACGTTATACAGTATAACGTTATAACGTATTACGTTATTTGGAATAACGTTATAACGTATTATGATATATAAAATAACGTCGTAACGTAATACGTCACGTGGTATAACGTTATAACGTATTACGTTATATGAAATATCGTTATATGGTATAACATGATAACGTTATAACGTATTACGTTATATAACATAACGTTATAACGTATTACGATATATGGAATAACGTTGTAACGTATTATGTTATATACAATATCGTCATAACGTACTACGTTATATGGTATAACGTTATAACGTATTACGTTATATCGAATAACGTTATAACGTATTACGTTATATGGTATAACGTTATAACGTATTACGCTATATATAATATCGTTATATGGTATAACGTTATAACGTATTACGTTATATGGTATAACGTTATAACGTATTACGTTATATCGAATAACGTTATAACGTATTACGTTATATGGTATAACGTTATAACGTATTACGTTATATCGAATAACGTTATAACGTATTACGTTATATGGTATAACGTTATAACGTATTACGCTATATATAATATCGTTATATGGTATAACGTTATAACGTATTACGTTATATGGTATAACGTTATAACGTATTACGTTATACGGTATAACGTTATAACGTATTACGTTATTTGGAATAACGTTATAACGTATTATGTTATATAACATAACATTATAACGTATTACGATATATGGAATAACGTTGTAACGTATTACGTTATATGGAATAACGTTATAACGTACTATGTTATATACAATAACGTCATAACGTACTACGTTATATGGTATAACGTTATATCGTATTACGATATATCGAATAACGTTATAACGTATTACGTTATATGGTATAACGTTATAACGTATTACGCTATATATAATATCGTTATATGGTATAACGTTATAACGTATTACGTTATATAGTATAACGTTATAACGTATTACGTTATATGGTATAACGTTATATCGTATTACGATATATCGAATAACGTTATAACGTATTACGTTATATGGTATAACGTTATAACGTATTACGCTATATATAATATCGTTATATGGTATAACGTTATAACGTATTACGTTATATAGTATAACGTTATAACGTATTACGTTATACGGTATAACGTTATAACGTATTACGTTATTTGGAATAACGTTATAACGTATTATGTTATATAACATAACATTATAACGTATTACGATATATGGAATAACGTTGTAACGTATTACGTTATATGGAATAACGTTGTAACGTATTATGTTATATACAATATCGTCATAACGTACTACGTTATATGGTATAACGTTATAACGTATTACGTTATATGGTATAAGGTTATAACGTATTATGTTATATGGAATAACGTTATAACGTATTATGTTATATGCAATAACGTCATAACGTACTACGTTATATGGTATAACGTTATAACGTATTACGTTATATGGAATAACGTTATAACGTACTATGTTATATACAATAACGTCATAACGTACTACGTTATATGGTATAACGTTATATCGTATTACGATATATCGAATAACGTTATAACGTATTACGTTATATGGTATAACGTTATAACGTATTACGCTATATATAATATCGTTATATGGTATAACGTTATAACGTATTACGTTATATAGTATAACGTTATAACGTATTACGTTATACGGTATAACGTTATAACGTATTACGTTATTTGGAATAACGTTATAACGTATTATGTTATATAAAATAACGTCGTAACGTAATACGTTACGTGGTATAACGTTATAACGTATTACGCTATATGAAATATCGTTATATGGTATAACACGATAACGTTATAACGTTTTACGTTATATAACATAACGTTATAACGTATTACGATATATGGTATAACGTTGTAACGTATTATGTTATATACAATACCGTCATAACGTACTACGTTCTATGGTATAACGTTATAACGTATTACGTTATATGGTATAAGGTTATAACGTATTACGTTATATGGTATAACGTTATAACGTATTACGTTATTTGGAATAACGTTATAACGTATTATGCTATATACAATAACGTCATAACGTACTACGTTATATGGTATAACGTTATAACGTATTACGTTATATCGAATAACGTTATAACGAATTACGTTATATGGTATAACGTTATAACGTATTACGCTATATATAATATCGTTATATGGTATAACGTTATAACGTATTACGTTATATGGTATAACGTTATAACGTATTACGTTATACGGTATAACGTTATAACGTATTACGTTATTTGGAATAACGTTATAACGTATTATGTTATATACAATAACGTCATAACGTACTACGTTATATGGTATAACGTTATAACGTATTACGTTATATGGAATAACGTTATAAAGTATTATGTTATATACAATAACGTCATAACGTACTTCGTTATATGGTATAACGTTATAACGTATTACGTTATATCGAATAACGTTATAACGTATTACGTTATATGGTATAACGTTATAACGTATTAAGCTATATATAATATCGTTATATGGTATAACGTCATAACGTATTACGTTATATGGTATAACGTTATAACGTATTACGTATTACGGTATAACGTTATAACGTATTACGTTATTTGGAATAACGTTATAACGTATTATGATATATAAAATAACGTCGTAACGTAATACGTCACGTGGTATAACGTTATAACGTATTACGTTATATGAAATATCGTTATATGGTATAACATGATAACGTTATAACGTATTACGTTATATAACATAACGTTATAACGTATTACGATATATGGAATAACGTTGTAACGTATTATGTTATATACAATATCGTCATAACGTACTACGTTATATGGTATAACGTTATAACGTATTACGTTATATCGAATAACGTTATAACGTATTACGTTATATGGTATAACGTTATAACGTATTACGCTATATATAATATCGTTATATGGTATAACGTTATAACGGATTACGTTATATGGTATAACGTTATAACGTATTACGTTATATCGAATAACGTTATAACGTATTACGTTATATGGTATAACGTTATAACGTATTACGCTATATATAATATCGTTATATGGTATAACGTTATAACGTATTACGTTATATGGTATAACGTTATAACGTATTACGTTATACGGTATAACGTTATAACGTATTACGTTATTTGGAATAACGTTATAACGTATTATGTTATATAAAATAACTTCGTAACGTAATACGTTACGTGGTATAACGTTATAACGTATTACGTTATATGAAATATCGTTATATGGTATAACATGATAACGTTATAACGTATTACGTTATATAACATAACGTTATAACGTATTACGATATATGGAATAACGTTGTAACGTATTATGTTATATACAATATCGTCATAACGTACTACGTTATATGGTATAACGTTATAACGTATTACGTTATATGGTATAAGGTTATAACGTATTACGTTATATGGAATAACGTTATAACGTATTATGTTATATACAATAACGTCATAACGTACTACGTTACATGGTATAACGTTATAACGTATTACGTTATATGGAATAACGTTATAACGTACTATGTTATATACAATAACGTCATAACGTACTACGTTATATGGTATAACGTTATATCGTATTACGTTATATCGAATAACGTTATAACGTATTACGTTATATGGTATAACGTTATAACGTATTACGCTATATATAATATCGTTATATGGTATAACGTTATAACGTATTACGTTATATAGTATAACGTTATAACGTATTACGTTATATGGTATAAGGTTATAACGTATTACGTTATATGGAATAACGTTATAACGTATTATGTTATATACAATAACGTCATAACGTACTACGTTACATGGTATAACGTTATAACGTATTACGTTATATGGAATAACGTTATAACGTACTATGTTATATACAATAACGTCATAACGTACTACGTTATACGGTATAACGTTATAACGTATTACGTTATTTGGAATAACGTTATAACGTATTATGTTATATAAAATAACGTCGTAACGTAATACGTTACGTGGTATAACGTTATAACGTATTACGTTATATGAAATATCGTTATATGGTATAACATGATAACGTTATAACGTATTACGTTATATAACACAACGTTATAACGTATTACGATATATGGAATAACGCTGTAACGTATTATGTTATATACAATATCGTCAAAACGTACTACGTTATATGGTATAACGTTATAACGCATTACGTTATATGGTATAAGGTTATAACGTATTACGTTATATGGTATAACGTTATAACGTATTGTGTTATATACAATAACGTCATAACGTACTACGTTATATGGTATAACGTTATAACGTATTACGTTATATGGAATAACGTTATAACGTACTATGTAATATACAATAACGTCATAACGTACTAGGTTATATGGTATAACGTTGTAACCTATTACGTTATATGGAATAACGTTATAACGTATTATGTTATATACAATAACGTCATAACGTACTACGTTATATGGTATAACGTTATAACGTATTACGTTATATCGAATAACGTTATAACGTATTACGTTATATGGTATAACGTTATAACGTATTACGCTATATATAATATCGTTATATGGTATAACGTTATAACGTATTACGTTATATGGTATAACGTTATAACGTATTACGTTATACGGTATAACGTTATAACGTATTACGTTATTTGGAATAACGTTATAACGTATTATGATATATAAAATAACGTCGTAACGTAATACGTCACGTGGTATATCGTTATAACGTATTACGTTATATGAAATATCGTTATATGGTATAACATGATAACGTTATAACGTATTACGTTATATAACATAACGTTATAACGTATTACGATATATGGAATAACGTTGTAACGTATTATGTTATATACAATATCGTCATAACGTACTACGTTATATGGTATAACGTTATAACGTATTACGTTATATGGTATAAGGTTATAACGTATTACGTTATATGGTATAACGTTATAACGTATTACGTTATTTGGAATAACGTTATAACGTATTATGCTATATACAATAACGTCATAACGTACTACGTTATATGGTATAACGTTATAACGTATTACGTTATATCGAATAACGTTATAACGTATTACGTTATATGGTATAACGTTATAACGTATTACGCTATATATAATATCGTCATATGGTATAACGTTATAACGTATTACGTTATATGGTATAACGTTATAACGTATTGTGTTATATACAATAACGTCATAACGTACTACGTTATATGGTATAACGTTATAACGTATTACGTTATATGGAATAACGTTATAACGTACTATGTTATATACAATAACGTCATAACGTACTACGTTATATGGTATAACGTTGTAACGTATTACGTTATATGGAATAACGTTATAACGTATTATGTTATATACAATAACGTCATAACGTACTACGTTATATGGTATAACGTTATAACGTATTACGTTATATCGAATAACGTTATGACGTATTACGTTATATGGTATAACGTTATAACGTATTACGCTATATATAATATCGTTATATGGTATAACGTTATAACGTATTACGTTATATGGTATAACGTTATAACGTATTACGTTATACAGTATAACGTTATAACGTATTACGTTATTTGGAATAACGTTATAACGTATTATGATATATAAAATAACGTCGTAACGTAATACGTCACGTGGTATAACGTTATAACGTATTACGTTATATGAAATATCGTTATATGGTATAACATGATAACGTTATAACGTATTACGTTATATAACATAACGTTATAACGTATTACGATATATGGAATAACGTTGTAACGTATTATGTTATATACAATATCGTCATAACGTACTACGTTATATGGTATAACGTTATAACGTATTACGTTATATCGAATAACGTTATAACGTATTACGTTATATGGTATAACGTTATAACGTATTACGCTATATATAATATCGTTATATGGTATAACGTTATAACGTATTACGTTATATGGTATAACGTTATAACGTATTACGTTATATCGAATAACGTTATAACGTATTACGTTATATGGTATAACGTTATTACGTATTACGCTATATATAATATCGTTATATGGTATAACGTTATAACGTATTACGTTATATGGTATAACGTTATAACGTATTACGTTATACGGTATAACGTTATAACGTATTACGTTATTTGGAATAACGTTATAACGTATTATGTTATATAAAATAACATCGTAACGTAATACGTTACGTGGTATAACGTTATAACGTATTACGTTATATGAAATATCGTTATATGGTATAACATGATAACGTTATAACGTATTACGTTATATAACATAACATTATAACGTATTACGATATATGGAATATCGTTGTAACGTATTATGTTATATACAATATCGTCATAACGTACTACGTTATATGGTATAACGTTATAACGTATTACGTTATATGGTATAAGGTTATAACGTATTACGTTATATGGAATAACGTTATAACGTATTATGTTATATGCAATAACGTCATAACGTACTACGTTATATGGTATAACGTTATAACGTATTACGTTATATGGAATAACGTTATAACGTATTATGCTATATACAATAACGTCATAACGTACTACGTTATATGGTATAACGTTATAACGTATTACGTTATATCGAATAACGTTATAACGAATTACGTTATATGGTATAACGTTATAACGTATTACGCTATATATAATATCGTTATATGGTATAACGTTATAACGTATTACGTTATATGGTATAACGTTATAACGTATTACGTTATACGGTATAACGTTATAACGTATTACGTTATTTGGAATAACGTTATAACGTATTATGTTATATAAAATATCGTCGTAACGTAATACGTTACGTGGTATAACCTTATAACGTATTACGTTATATGAAATATCGTTATATGGTATAACATGATAACGTTATAACGTATTATGTTATATAACATAACGTTATAACGTACTACGTTATATGGCATAACGTTATAGCGTATTACGTTATAAAAAATATCGTTATATGTTATAACGTTATATCGTATTACTTTATATGATATAACGTTATAACGTATTACGTTATATGGTATAACGTTATAACGTATTACGTTATTTGGAATAACGTTATAACGTATTATGCTATATACAATAACGTCATAACGTACTACGTTATATGGTATAACGTTATAACGTATTACGTTATATCGAATAACGTTATAACGTATTACGTTATATGGTATATCGTTATAACGTATTACGCTATATATAATATCGTTATATGGTATAACGTTATAACGAATTACGTTATATGGTATAACGTTATAACGTATTACGTTATATCGAATAACGTTATAACGTATTACGATATATGGAATAACGTTGTAACGTATTATGTTATATACAATATCGTCATAACGTACTACGTTATATGGTATAACGTTATAACGTATTACGTTATATGGTATAAGGTTATAACGTATTACGTTATATGGAATAACGTTATAACGTATTATTTTATATACAATAACGTCATAACGTACTACGTTATATGGTATAACGTTATAACGTATTACGTTATATGGAATAACGTTATAAAGTATTATGTTATATACAATAACGTCATAACGTACTACGTTATATGGTATAACGTTATAACGTATTACGTTATATGGAATAACGTTGTAACGTACTATGTTATATACAATAACGTCATAACGTACTACGTTATATGGTATAACGTTATAACGTATTACGTTATATCGAATAACGTTATAACGTATTACGTTATATGGTATAACGTTATAACGTATTACGTTATATGGAATAACGTTATAACGTATTATGTTATATACAATAACGTCATAACGTACTACGTTATATGGTATAACGTTATAACGTATTACGTTATATGCAATAACGTTATAACGTATTACGTTATATGGTATAACGTTATAACGTATTACGCTATATATAATATCGTTATATGGTATAACGTTATAACGTATTACGTTATATGGTATAACGTTATAACGTATTACGTTATACGGTATAACGTTATAACGTATTACGTTATTTGGAATAACGTTATAACGTATTATGTTATATAAAATAACGTCGTAACGTAATACGTTACGTGGTATAACGTTATAACGTATTACGTTATATGAAATATCGTTATATGGTATAACATGATAACGTTATAACGTATTACGTTATATAACACAACGTTATAACGTATTACGATATATGGAATAACGCTGTAACGTATTATGTTATATACAATATCGTCAAAACATACTACGTTATATGGTATAACGTTATAACGCATTACGTTATATGGTATAAGGTTATAACGTATTACGTTATATGGTATAACGTTATAACGTACTATGTAATATACAATAACGTCATAACGTACTAGGTTATATGGTATAACGTTGTAACCTATTACGTTATATGGAATAACGTTATAACGTATTATGTTATATACAATAACGTCATAACGTACTACGTTATATGGTATAACGTTATAACGTATTACGTTATATCGAATAACGTTATAACGTATTACGTTATATGGTATAACGTTATAACGTATTACGCTATATATAATATCGTTATATGGTATAACGTTATAACGTATTACGTTATATGGTATAACGTTATAACGTATTACGTTATACGGTATAACGTTATAACGTATTACGTTATATCGAATAACGTTATAACGAATTACGTTATATGGTATAACGTTATAACGTATTACGCTATATATAATATCGTTATATGGTATAACGTTATAACGTATTACGTTATATGGTATAACGTTATAACGTATTACGTTATACGGTATAACGTTATAACGTATTACGTTATTTGGAATAACGTTATAACGTATTATGTTATATGCAATAACGTCATAACGTACTACGTTATATGGTATAACGTTATAACGTATTACGTTATATGGTATAAGGTTATAACGTATTACGTTATATGGAATAACGTTATAACGTATTATGTTATATGCAATAACGTCATAACGTACTACGTTATATGGTATAACGTTATAACGTATTACGTTATATGGAATAACGTTATAACGTATTATGCTATATACAATAACGTCATAACGTACTACGTTATATGGTATAACGTTATAACGTATTACGTTATATCGAATAACGTTATAACGAATTACGTTATATGGTATAACGTTATAACGTATTACGCTATATATAATATCGTTATATGGTATAACGTTATAACGTATTACGTTATATGGTATAACGTTATAACGTATTACGTTATACGGTATAACGTTATAACGTATTACGTTATTTGGAATAACGTTATAACGTATTATGTTATATAAAATATCGTCGTAACGTAATACGTTACGTGGTATAACCTTATAACGTATTACGTTATATGAAATATCGTTATATGGTATAACATGATAACGTTATAACGTATTATGTTATATAACATAACGTTATAACGTACTACGTTATATGGCATAACGTTATAGCGTATTACGTTATAAAAAATATCGTTATATGTTATAACGTTATATCGTATTACTTTATATGATATAACGTTATAACGTATTACGTTATATGGTATAACGTTATAACGTATTACGTTATTTGGAATAACGTTATAACGTATTATGCTATATACAATAACGTCATAACGTACTACGTTATATGGTATAACGTTATAACGTATTACGTTATATCGAATAACGTTATAACGTATTACGTTATATGGTATATCGTTATAACGTATTACGCTATATATAATATCGTTATATGGTATAACGTTATAACGAATTACGTTATATGGTATAACGTTATAACGTATTACGTTATATCGAATAACGTTATAACGTATTACGATATATGGAATAACGTTGTAACGTATTATGTTATATACAATATCGTCATAACGTACTACGTTATATGGTATAACGTTATAACGTATTACGTTATATGGTATAAGGTTATAACGTATTACGTTATATGGAATAACGTTATAACGTATTATTTTATATACAATAACGTCATAACGTACTACGTTATATGGTATAACGTTATAACGTATTACGTTATATGGAATAACGTTATAAAGTATTATGTTATATACAATAACGTCATAACGTACTACGTTATATGGTATAACGTTATAACGTATTACGTTATATGGAATAACGTTGTAACGTACTATGTTATATACAATAACGTCATAACGTACTACGTTATATGGTATAACGTTATAACGTATTACGTTATATCGAATAACGTTATAACGTATTACGTTATATGGTATAACGTTATAACGTATTACGTTATATGGAATAACGTTATAACGTATTATGTTATATACAATAACGTCATAACGTACTACGTTATATGGTATAACGTTATAACGTATTACGTTATATGCAATAACGTTATAACGTATTACGTTATATGGTATAACGTTATAACGTATTACGCTATATATAATATCGTTATATGGTATAACGTTATAACGTATTACGTTATATGGTATAACGTTATAACGTATTACGTTATACGGTATAACGTTATAACGTATTACGTTATTTGGAATAACGTTATAACGTATTATGTTATATAAAATAACGTCGTAACGTAATACGTTACGTGGTATAACGTTATAACGTATTACGTTATATGAAATATCGTTATATGGTATAACATGATAACGTTATAACGTATTACGTTATATAACACAACGTTATAACGTATTACGATATATGGAATAACGCTGTAACGTATTATGTTATATACAATATCGTCAAAACGTACTACGTTATATGGTATAACGTTATAACGCATTACGTTATATGGTATAAGGTTATAACGTATTACGTTATATGGTATAACGTTATAACGTATTGTGTTATATACAATAACGTCATAACGTACTACGTTATATGGTATAACGTTATAACGTATTACGTTATATGGATTAACGTTATAACGTACTATGTAATATACAATAACGTCATAACGTACTAGGTTATATGGTATAACGTTGTAACCTATTACGTTATATGGAATAACGTTATAACGTATTATGTTATATACAATAACGTCATAACGTACTACGTTATATGGTATAACGTTATAACGTATTACGTTATATCGAATAACGTTATAACGTATTACGTTATATGGTATAACGTTATAACGTATTACGCTATATATAATATCGTTATATGGTATAACGTTATAACGTATTACGTTATATGGTATAACGTTATAACGTATTACGTTATACAGTATAACGTTATAACGTATTACGTTATTTGGAATAACGTTATAACGTATTATGATATATAAAATAACGTCGTAACGTAATACGTCACGTGGTATATCGTTATAACGTATTACGTTATATGAAATATCGTTATATGGTATAACATGATAACGTTATAACGTATTACGTTATATAACATAACGTTATAACGTATTACGATATATGGAATAACGTTGTAACGTATTATGTTATATACAATATCGTCATAACGTACTACGTTATATGGTATAACGTTATAACGTATTACGTTATATCGAATAACGTTATAACGTATTACGTTATATGGTATAACGTTATAACGTATTACGCTATATATAATATCGTTATATGGTATAACGTTATAACGTATTACGTTATATCGAATAACGTTATAACGTATTACGTTATATGGTATAACGTTATAACGTATTACGCTATATATAATATCGTTATATGGTATAACGTTATAACGTATTACGTTATATGGTATAACGTTATAACGTATTACGTTATACGGTATAACGTTATAACGTATTACGTTATTTGGAATAACGTTATAACGTATTATGTTATATAAAATAACATCGTAACGTAATACGTTACGTGGTATAACGTTATAACGTATTACGTTATATGAAATATCGTTATATGGTATAACATGATAACGTTACGTATTACGTTATATAACATAACCTTATAACGTATTACGATATATGGAATATCGTTGTAACGTATTATGTTATATACAATATCGTCATAACGTACTACGTTATATGGTATAACGTTATAACGTATTACGTTATATGGTATAAGGTTATAACGTATTACGTTATATGGAATAACGTTATAACGTATTATGTTATATGCAATAACGTCATAACGTACTACGTTATATGGTATAACGTTATAACGTATTACGTTATATGGAATAACGTTATAACGTACTATGTTATATACAATAACGTCATAACGTACTACGTTATATGGTATAACGTTATATCGTATTACGATATATCGAATAACGTTATAACGTATTACGTTATATGGTATAACGTTATAACGTATTACGCTATATATAATATCGTTATATGGTATAACGTTATAACGTATTACGTTATATAGTATAACGTTATAACGTATTACGTTATACGGTATAACGTTATAACGTATTACGTTATTTGGAATAACGTTATAACGTATTATGTTATATAAAATAACGTCGTAACGTAATACGTTACGTGGTATAACGTTATAACGTATTACGCTATATGAAATATCGTTATATGGTATAACATGATAACGTTATAACGTTTTACGTTATATAACATAACGTTATAACGTATTACGATATATGGAATAACGTTGTAACGTATTATGTTATATACAATACCGTCATAACGTACTACGTTCTATGGTATAACGTTATAACGTATTACGTTATATGGTATAAGGTTATAACGTATTACGTTATATGGTATAACGTTATAACGTATTACGTTATTTGGAATAACGTTATAACGTATTATGCTATATGCAATAACGTCATAACGTACTACGTTATATGGTATAACGTTATAACGTATTACGTTATATCGAATAACGTTATAACGAATTACGTTATATGGTATAACGTTATAACGTATTACGCTATATATAATATCGTTATATGGTATAACGTTATAACGTATTACGTTATATGGTATAACGTTATAACGTATTAAGCTATATATAATATCGTTATATGGTATAACGTTATAACGTATTAAGCTATATATAATATCGTTATATGGTATAACGTTATAACGTATTACGTTATATGGTGTAACGTTATAACGTATTACGTATTACGGTATAACGTTATAACGTATTACGTTATTTGGAATAACGTTATAACGTATTATGATATATAAAATAACGTCGTAACGTAACACGTCACGTGGTATAACGTTATAACGTATTACGTTATATGAAATATCGTTATATGGTATAACATGATAACGTTATAACGTATTACGTTATATAACATAACGTTATAACGTATTACGATATATGGAATAACGTTGTAACGTATTATGTTATATACAATATCGTCATAACGTACTACGTTATATGGTATAACGTTATAACGTATTACGTTATATGGTATAAGGTTATAACATATTACGTTATATGGTATAACGTTATAACGTATTACGTTATTTGGAATAACGTTATAACGTATTATGCTATATACAATAACGTCATAACGTACTACGTTATATGGTATAACGTTATAACGTATTACGTTATATCGAATAACGTTATAACGTATTACGTTATATGGTATAACGTTATAACGTATTACGCTATATATAATATCGTCATATGGTATAACGTTATAACGTATTACGTTATATGGTATAACGTTATAACGTATTGTGTTATATACAATAACGTCATAACGTACTACGTTATATGGTATAACGTTATAACGTATTACGTTATATGGAATAACGTTATAACGTACTATGTTATATACAATAACGTCATAACGTACTACGTTATATGGTATAACGTTGTAACGTATTACGTTATATGGAATAACGTTATAACGTATTATGTTATATACAATAACGTCATAACGTACTACGTTATATGGTATAACGTTATAACGTATTACGTTATATCGAATAACGTTATAACGTATTACGTTATATGGTATAACGTTATAACGTATTACGCTATATATAATATCGTTATATGGTATAACGTTATAACGTATTACGTTATATGGTATAACGTTATAACGTATTACGTTATACAGTATAACGTTATAACGTATTACGTTATTTGGAATAACGTTATAACGTATTATGATATATAAAATAACGTCGTAACGTAATACGTCACGTGGTATAACGTTATAACGTATTACGTTATATGAAATATCGTTATATGGTATAACATGATAACGTTATAACGTATTACGTTATATAACATAACGTTAAAACGTATTACGATATATGGAATAACGTTGTAACGTATTATGTTATATACAATATCGTCATAACGTACTACGTTATATGGTATAACGTTATAACGTATTACGTTATATCGAATAACGTTATAACGTATTACGTTATATGGTATAACGTTATAACGTATTACGCTATATATAATATCGTTATATGGTATAACGTTATAACGTATTACGTTATATCGAATAACGTTATAACGTATTACGTTATATGGTATAACGTTATAACGTATTACGCTATATATAATATCGTTATATGGTATAACGTTATAACGTATTACGTTATATGGTATAACGTTATAACGTATTACGTTATACGGTATAACGTTATAACGTATTACGTTATTTGGAATAACGTTATAACGTATTATGTTATATAAAATAACATCGTAACGTAATACGTTACGTGGTATAACGTTATAACGTATTACGTTATATGAAATATCGTTATATGGTATAACATGATAACGTTATAACGTATTACGTTATATAACATAACATTATAACGTATTACGATATATGGAATATCGTTGTAACGTATTATGTTATATACAATATCGTCATAACGTACTACGTTATATGGTATAACGTTATAACGTATTACGTTATATGGTATAAGGTTATAACGTATTACGTTATATGGAATAACGTTATAACGTATTATGTTATATGCAATAACGTCATAACGTACTACGTTATATGGTATAACGTTATAACGTATTACGTTATATGGAATAACGTTATAACGTACTATGTTATATACAATAACGTCATAACGTACTACGTTATATGGTATAACGTTATATCGTATTACGATATATCGAATAACGTTATAACGTATTACGTTATATGGTATAACGTTATAACGTATTACGCTATATATAATATCGTTATATGGTATAACGTTATAACGTATTACGTTATATAGTATAACGTTATAACGTATTACGTTATACGGTATAACGTTATAACGTATTACGTTATTTGGAATAACGTTATAACGTATTATGTTATATAAAATAACGTCGTAACGTAATACGTTACGTGGTATAACGTTATAACGTATTACGCTATATGAAATATCGTTATATGGTATAACATGATAACGTTATAACGTTTTACGTTATATAACATAACGTTATAACGTATTACGATATATGGAATAACGTTGTAACGTATTATGTTATATACAATACCGTCATAACGTACTACGTTCTATGGTATAACGTTATAACGTATTACGTTATATGGTATAAGGTTATAACGTATTACGTTATATGGTATAACGTTATAACGTATTACGTTATTTGGAATAACGTTATAACGTATTATGCTATATGCAATAACGTCATAACGTACTACGTTATATGGTATAACGTTATAACGTATTACGTTATATCGAATAACGTTATAACGAATTACGTTATATGGTATAACGTTATAACGTATTACGCTATATATAATATCGTTATATGGTATAACGTTATAACGTATTACGTTATATGGTATAACGTTATAACGTATTAAGCTATATATAATATCGTTATATGGTATAACGTTATAACGTATTACGTTATATGGTGTAACGCTATAACGTATTACGTATTACGGTATAACGTTATAACGTATTACGTTATTTGGAATAACGTTATAACGTATTATGATATATAAAATAACGTCGTAACGTAACACGTCACGTGGTATAACGTTATAACGTATTACGTTATATGAAATATCGTTATATGGTATAACATGATAACGTTATAACGTATTACGTTATATAACATAACGTTATAACGTATTACGATATATGGAATAACGTTGTAACGTATTATGTTATATACAATATCGTCATAACGTACTACGTTATATGATATAACGTTATAACGTATAACGTTATATCGAATAACGTTATAACGTATTACGTTATATGGTATTACGTTATAACGTATTACGCTATATATAATATCGTTATATGGTATAACGTTATAACGGATTACGTTATATGGTATAACGTTATAACGTATTACGTTATATCGAATAACGTTATAACGTATTACGTTATATGGTATAACGTTATAACGTATTACGCTATATATAATATCGTTATATGGTATAACGTTATAACGTATTACGTTATATGGTATAACGTTATAACATATTACGTTATACGGTATAACGTTATAACGTATTACGTTATTTGGAATAACGTTATAACGTATTATGTTATATAAAATAACTTCGTAACGTAATACGTTACGTGGTATAACGTTATAACGTATTACGTTATATGAAATATCGTTATATGGTATAACATGATAACGTTATAACGTATTACGTTATATAACATAACGTTATAACGTATTACGATATATGGAATAACGTTGTAACGTATTATGTTATATACAATATCGTCATAACGTACTACGTTATATGGTATAACGTTATAACGTATTACGTTATATGGTATAAGGTTATAACGTATTACGTTATATGGAATAACGTTATAACGTATTATGTTATATACAATAACGTCATAACGTACTACGTTACATAGTATAACGTTATAACGTATTACGTTATATGGAATAACGTTATAACGTACTATGTTATATACAATAACGTCATAACGTACTACGTTATATGGTATAACGTTATATCGTATTACGTTATATCGAATAACGTTATAACGTATTACGTTATATGGTATAACGTTATAACGTATTACGCTATATATAATATCGTTATATGGTATAACGTTATAACGTATTACGTTATATAGTATAACGTTATAACGTATTACGTTATTTGGAATAACGTTATAACGTATTATGTTATATAAAATATCGTCGTAACGTAATACGTTACGTGGTATAACCTTATAACGTATTACGTTATATGAAATATCGTTATATGGTATAACATGATAACGTTATAACGTATTATGTTATATAACATAACGTTATAACGTACTACGTTATATGGCATAACGTTATAGCGTATTACGTTATAAAAAATATCGTTATATGTTATAACGTTATATCGTATTACTTTATATGATATAACGTTATAACGTATTACGTTATATGGTATAACGTTATAACGTATTACGTTATTTGGAATAACGTTATAACGTATTATGCTATATACAATAACGTCATAACGTACTACGTTATATGGTATAACGTTATAACGTATTACGTTATATCGAATAACGTTATAACGTATTACGTTATATGGTATATCGTTATAACGTATTACGCTATATATAATATCGTTATATGGTATAACGTTATAACGAATTACGTTATATGGTATAACGTTATAACGTATTACGTTATATCGAATAACGTTATAACGTATTACGATATATGGAATAACGTTGTAACGTATTATGTTATATACAATATCGTCATAACGTACTACGTTATATGGTATAACGTTATAACGTATTACGTTATATGGTATAAGGTTATAACGTATTACGTTATATGGAATAACGTTATAACGTATTATTTTATATACAATAACGTCATAACGTACTACGTTATATGGTATAACGTTATAACGTATTACGTTATATGGAATAACGTTATAAAGTATTATGTTATATACAATAACGTCATAACGTACTACGTTATATGGTATAACGTTATAACGTATTACGTTATATGGAATAACGTTATAACGTACTATGTTATATACAATAACGTCATAACGTACTACGTTATATGGTATAACGTTATAACGTATTACGTTATATCGAATAACGTTATAACGTATTACGTTATATGGTATAACGTTATAACGTATTACGTTATATGGAATAACGTTATAACGTATTATGTTATATACAATAACGTCATAACGTACTACGTTATATGGTATAACGTTATAACGTATTACGTTATATGCAATAACGTTATAACGTATTACGTTATATGGTATAACGTTATAACGTATTACGCTATATATAATATCGTTATATGGTATAACGTTATAACGTATTACGTTATATGGTATAACGTTATAACGTATTACGTTATACGGTATAACGTTATAACGTATTACGTTATTTGGAATAACGTTATAACGTATTATGTTATATAAAATAACGTCGTAACGTAATACGTTACGTGGTATAACGTTATAACGTATTACGTTATATGAAATATCGTTATATGGTATAACATGATAACGTTATAACGTATTACGTTATATAACACAACGTTATAACGTATTACGATATATGGAATAACGCTGTAACGTATTATGTTATATACAATATCGTCAAAACGTACTACGTTATATGGTATAACGTTATAACGCATTACGTTATATGGTATAAGGTTATAACGTATTACGTTATATGGTATAACGTTATAACGTATTGTGTTATATACAATAACGTCATAACGTACTACGTTATATGGTCTAACGTTATAACGTATTACGTTATATGGAATAACGTTATAACGTACTATGTAATATACAATAACGTCATAACGTACTAGGTTATATGGTATAACGTTGTAACCTATTACGTTATATGGAATAACGTTATAACGTATTATGTTATATACAATAACGTCATAACGTACTACGTTATATGGTATAACGTTATAACGTATTACGTTATATCGAATAACGTTATAACGTATTACGTTATATGGTATAACGTTATAACGTATTACGCTATATATAATATCGTTATATGGTATAACGTTATAACGTATTACGTTATATGGTATAACGTTATAACGTATTACGTTATACGGTATAACGTTATAACGTATTACGTTATTTGGAATAACGTTATAACGTATTATGATATATAAAATAACGTCGTAACGTAATACGTCACGTGGTATATCGTTATAACGTATTACGTTATATGAAATATCGTTATATGGTATAACATGATAACGTTATAACGTATTACGTTATATAACATAACGTTATAACGTATTACGATATATGGAATAACGTTGTAACGTATTATGTTATATACAATATCGTCATAACGTACTACGTTATATGGTATAACGTTATAACGTATTACGTTATATGGTATAAGGTTATAACGTATTACGTTATATGGTATAACGTTATAACGTATTACGTTATTTGGAATAACGTTATAACGTATTATGCTATATACAATAACGTCATAACGTACTACGTTATATGGTATAACGTTATAACGTATTACGTTATATCGAATAACGTTATAACGTATTACGTTATATGGTATAACGTTATAACGTATTACGCTATATATAATATCGTCATATGGTATAACGTTATAACGTATTACGTTATATGGTATAACGTTATAACGTATTGTGTTATATACAATAACGTCATAACGTACTACGTTATATGGTATAACGTTATAACGTATTACGTTATATGGAATAACGTTATAACGTACTATGTTATATACAATAACGTCATAACGTACTACGTTATATGGTATAACGTTGTAACGTATTACGTTATATGGAATAACGTTATAACGTATTATGTTATATACAATAACGTCATAACGTACTACGTTATATGGTATAACGTTATAACGTATTACGTTATATCGAATAACGTTATAACGTATTACGTTATATGGTATAACGTTATAACGTATTACGCTATATATAATATCGTTATATGGTATAACGTTATAACGTATTACGTTATATGGTATAACGTTATAACGTATTACGTTATATGGTATAACGTTATAACGTATTACGTTATATCGAATAACGTTATAACGTATTACGTTATATGGTATAACGTTATAACGTATTACGCTATATATAATATCGTTATATGGTATAACGTTATAACGTATTACGTTATATGGTATAACGTTATAACGTATTACGTTATACGGTATAACGTTATAACGTATTACGTTATTTGGAATAACGTTATAACGTATTATGATATATAAAATAACGTCGTAACGTAATACGTCACGTGGTATAACGTTATAACGTATTACGTTATATGAAATATCGTTATATGGTATAACATGATAACGTTATAACGTATTACGTTATATAACATAACGTTATAACGTATTACGATATATGGAATAACGTTGTAACGTATTATGTTATATACAATATCGTCATAACGTACTACGTTATATGGTATAACGTTATAACGTATTACGTTATATCGAATAACGTTATAACGTATTACGTTATATGGTATAACGTTATAACGTATTACGCTATATATAATATCGTTATATGGTATAACGTTATAACGTATTACGTTATATGGTATAACGTTATAACGTATTACGTTATACAGTATAACGTTATAACGTATTACGTTATTTGGAATAACGTTATAACGTATTATGATATATAAAATAACGTCGTAACGTAATACGTCACGTGGTATAACGTTATAACGTATTACGTTATATGAAATATCGTTATATGGTATAACATGATAACGTTATAACGTATTACGTTATATAACATAACGTTATAACGTATTACGATATATGGAATAACGTTGTAACGTATTATGTTATATACAATATCGTCATAACGTACTACGTTATATGGTATAACGTTATAACGTATTACGTTATATCGAATAACGTTATAACGTATTACGTTATATGGTATAACGTTATAACGTATTACGCTATATATAATATCGTTATATGGTATAACGTTATAACGTATTACGTTATATGGTATAACGTTATAACGTATTACGTTATATCGAATAACGTTATAACGTATTACGTTATATGGTATAACGTTATAACGTATTACGCTATATATAATATCGTTATATGGTATAACGTTATAACGTATTACGTTATATGGTATAACGTTATAACGTATTACGTTATACGGTATAACGTTATAACGTATTACGTTATTTGGAATAACGTTATAACGTATTATGTTATATAAAATAACGTCGTAACGTAATACGTTACGTGGTATAGCGTTATAACGTATTACGTTATATGAAATATCGTTATATGGTATAACATGATAACGTTATAACGTATTACGTTATATAACATAACATTATAACGTATTACGATATATGGAATATCGTTGTAACGTATTATGTTATATACAATATCGTCATAACGTACTACGTTATATGGTATAACGTTATAACGTATTACGTTATATGGTATAAGGTTATAACGTATTACGTTATATGGAATAACGTTATAACGTATTATGTTATATGCAATAACGTCATAACGTACTACGTTATATGGTATAACGTTATAACGTATTACGTTATATGGAATAACGTTATAACGTACTATGTTATATACAATAACGTCATAACGTACTACGTTATATGGTATAACGTTATATCGTATTACGATATATCGAATAACGTTATAACGTATTACGTTATATGGTATAACGTTATAACGTATTACGCTATATATAATATCGTTATATGGTATAACGTTATAACGTATTACGTTATATAGTATAACGTTATAACGTATTACGTTATACGGTATAACGTTATAACGTATTACGTTATTTGGAATAACGTTATAACGTATTATGTTATATAAAATAACGTCGTAACGTAATACGTTACGTGGTATAACGTTATAACGTATTACGCTATATGAAATATCGTTATATGGTATAACATGATAACGTTATAACGTTTTACGTTATATAACATAACGTTATAACGTATTACGATATATGGAATAACGTTGTAACGTATTATGTTATATACAATACCGTCATAACGTACTACGTTCTATGGTATAACGTTATAACGTATTACGTTATATGGTATAAGGTTATAACGTATTACGTTATATGGTATAACGTTATAACGTATTACGTTATTTGGAATAACGTTATAACGTATTATGCTATATGCAATAACGTCATAACGTACTACGTTATATGGTATAACGTTATAACGTATTACGTTATATCGAATAACGTTATAACGAATTACGTTATATGGTATAACGTTATAACGTATTACGCTATATATAATATCGTTATATGGTATAACGTTATAACGTATTACGTTATATGGTATAACGTTATAACGTATTACGTTATACGGTATAACGTTATAACGTATTACGTTATTTGGAATAACGTTATAACGTATTATGTTATATACAATAACGTCATAACGTACTACGTTATATGGTATAACGTTATAACGTATTACGTTATATGGAATAACGTTATAAAGTATTATGTTATATACAATAACGTCATAACGTACTACGTTATATGGTATAACGTTATAACGTATTACGTTATATGGAATAACGTTATAACGTATAATGTTATATACAATAACGTCATAACGTACTACGTTATATGGTATAACGTTATAACGTATTACGTTATATGGAATAACGTTATAATGTATTATGTTATATACAATAACGTCATAACGTACTTCGTTATATGGTATAACGTTATAACGTATTACGTTATATCGAATAACGTTATAACGTATTACGTTATATGGTATAACGTTATAACGTATTAAGCTATATATAATATCGTTATATGGTATAACGTTATAACGTATTACGTTATATGGTGTAACGTTATAACGTATTACGTATTACGGTATAACGTTATAACGTATTACGTTATTTGGAATAACGTTATAACGTATTATGATATATAAAATAACGTCGTAACGTAACACGTCACGTGGTATAACGTTATAACGTATTACGTTATATGAAATATCGTTATATGGTATAACATGATAACGTTATAGCGTATTACGTTATATAACATAACGTTATAACGTATTACGATATATGGAATAACGTTGTAACGTATTATGTTATATACAATATCGTCATAACGTACTACGTTATATGGTATAACGTTATAACGTATTACGTTATATCGAATAACGTTATAACGTATTACGTTATATGGTATTACGTTATAACGTATTACGCTATATATAATATCGTTATATGGTATAACGTTATAACGGATTACGTTAAATGGTATAACGTTATAACGTATTACGTTATATCGAATAACGTTATAACGTATTACGTTATATGGTATAACGTTATAACGTATTACGCTATATATAATATCGTTATATGGTATAACGTTATAACGTATTACGTTATATGGTATAACGTTATAACGTATTACGTTATACGGTATAACGTTATAACGTATTACGTTATTTGGAATAACGTTATAACGTATTATGTTATATAAAATAACTTCGTAACGTAATACGTTACGTGGTATAACGTTATAACGTATTACGTTATATGAAATATCGTTATATGGTATAACATGATAACGTTATAACGTATTACGTTATATAACATAACGTTATAACGTATTACGATATATGGAATAACGTTGTAACGTATTATGTTATATACAATATCGTCATAACGTACTACGTTATATGGTATAACGTTATAACGTATTACGTTATATGGTATAAGGTTATAACGTATTACGTTATATGGAATAACGTTATAACGTATTATGTTATATACAATAACGTCATAACGTACTACGTTACATAGTATAACGTTATAACGTATTACGTTATATGGAATAACGTTATAACGTACTATGTTATATACAATAACGTCATAACGTACTACGTTATATGGTATAACGTTATATCGTATTACGTTATATCGAATAACGTTATAACGTATTACGTTATATGGTATAACGTTATAACGTATTACGCTATATATAATATCGTTATATGGTATAACGTTATAACGTATTACGTTATATAGTATAACGTTATAACGTATTACGTTATACGGTATAACGTTATAACGTATTACGTTATTTGGAATAACGTTATAACGTATTATGTCATATAAAATAACGTCGTAACGTAATACGTTACGTGGTATAACGTTATAACGTATTACGCTATATGAAATATCGTTATATGGTATAACATGATAACGTTATAACGTTTTACGTTATATAACATAACGTTATAACGTATTACGATATATGGAATAACGTTGTAACGTATTATGTTATATACAATATCGTCATAACGTACTACGTTATATGGTATGACGTTATAACGTATTACGTTATATGGTATAAGGTTATAACGTATTACGTTATATGGTATAACGTTATAACGTATTACGTTATTTGGAATAACGTTATAACGTATTATGCTATATACAATAACGTCATAACGTACTACGTTATATGGTATAACGTTATAACGTATTACGTTATATCGAATAACGTTATAACGAATTACGTTATATGGTATAACGTTATAACGTATTACGCTATATATAATATCGTTATATGGTATAACGTTATAACGTATTACGTTATATGGTATAACGTTATAACGTATTACGTTATACGGTATAACGTTATAACGTATTACGTTATTTGGAATAACGTTATAACGTATTATGTTATATAAAATAACGTCGTAACGTAATACGTTACGTGGTATAACCTTATAACGTATTACGTTATATGAAATATCGTTATATGGTATAACATGATAACGTTATAACGTATTATGTTATATAACATAACGTTATAACGTACTACGTTATATGGCATAACGTTATAGCGTATTACGTTATAAAAAATATCGTTATATGTTATAACGTTATATCGTATTACTTTATATGATATAACGTTATAACGTATTACGTTATATGGTATAACGTTATAACGTATTACGTTATTTGGAATAACGTTATAACGTATTATGCTATATACAATAACGTCATAACGTACTACGTTATATGGTATAACGTTATAACGTATTACGTTATATCGAATAACGTTATAACGTATTACGTTATATGGTATATCGTTATAACGTATTACGCTATATATAATATCGTTATATGGTATAACGTTATAACGAATTACGTTATATGGTATAACGTTATAACGTATTACGTTATATCGAATAACGTTATAACGTATTACGATATATGGAATAACGTTGTAACGTATTATGTTATATACAATATCGTCATAACGTACCACGTTATATGGTATAACGTTATAACGTATTACGTTATATGGTATAACGTTATAACGTATTACGTTATATCGAATAACGTTATAACGTATTACGTTATATGGTATAACGTTATAACGTATTACGTTATATGGAATAACGTTATAACGTATTATTTTATATACAATAACGTCATAACGTACTACGTTATATGGTATAACGTTATAACGTATTACGTTATATGGAATAACGTTATAAAGTATTATGTTATATACAATAACGTCATAACGTACTTCGTTATATGGTATAACGTTATAACGTATGACGTTATATCGAATAACGTTATAACGTATTACGTTATATGGTATAACGTTATAACGTATTAAGCTATATATAATATCGTTATATGGTATAACGTTATAACGTATTACGTTATATGGTATAACGTTATAACGTATTACGTATTACGGTATAACGTTATAACGTATTACGTTATTTGGAATAACGTTATAACTTATTATGATATATAAAATAACGTCGTAACGTAATACGTCACGTGGTATAACGTTATAACGTATTACGTTATATGAAATATCGTTATATGGTATAACATGATAACGTTATATCGTATTACGATATATCGAATAACGTTATAACGTATTACGTTATATGGTATAACGTTATAACGTATTACGCTATATATAATATCGTTATATGGTATAACGTTATAACGTATTACGTTATATAGTATAACGTTATAACGTATTACGTTATACGGTATAACGTTATAACGTATTACGTTATTTGGAATAACGTTATAACGTATTATGTTATATAAAATAACGTCGTAACGTAATACGTTACGTGGTATAACGTTATAACGTATTACGCTATATGAAATATCGTTATATGGTATAACATGATAACGTTATAACGTTTTACGTTATATAACATAACGTTATAACGTATTACGATATATGGAATAACGTTGTAACGTATTATGTTATATACAATACCGTCATAACGTACTACGTTATATGGTATGACGTGATAACGTATTACGTTATATGGTATAAGGTTATAACGTATTACGTTATATGGTATAACGTTATAACGTATTACGTTATTTGGAATAACGTTATAACGTATTATGCTATATACAATAACGTCATAACGTACTACGTTATATGGTATAACGTTATAACGTATTACGTTATATCGAATAACGTTATAACGAATTACGTTATATGGTATAACGTTATAACGTATTACGCTATATATAATATCGTTATATGGTATAACGTTATAACGTATTACGTTATATGGTATAACGTTATAACGTATTACGTTATACGGTATAACGTTATAACGTATTACGTTATTTGGAATAACGTTATAACGTATTATGTTATATAAAATAACGTCGTAACGTAATACGTTACGTGGTATAACCTTATAACGTATTACGTTATATGAAATATCGTTATATGGTATAACATGATAACGTTATAACGTATTATGTTATATAACATAACGTTATAACGTACTACGTTATATGGCATAACGTTATAGCGTATTACGTTATAAAAAATATCGTTATATGTTATAACGTTATATCGTATTACTTTATATGATATAACGTTATAACGTATTACGTTATATGGTATAACGTTATAACGTATTACGTTATTTGGAATAACGTTATAACGTATTATGCTATATACAATAACGTCATAACGTACTACGTTATATGGTATAACGTTATAACGTATTACGTTATATGGAATAACGTTATAAAGTATTATGTTATATACAATAACGTCATAACGTACTTCGTTATATGGTATAACGTTATAACGTATGACGTTATATCGAATAACGTTATAACGTATTACGTTATATGGTATAACGTTATAACGTATTACGCTATATATAATATCGTTATATGGTATAACGTTATAACGTATTACGTTATATGGTATAACGTTATAACGTATTACGTTATATGGTATAACGTTATAACGTATTACGTTATATCGAATAACGTTATAACGTATTACGTTATATGGTATAACGTTATAACGTATTACGCTATATATAATATCGTTATATGGTATAACGTTATAACGTATTACGTTATATGGTATAACGTTATAACGTATTACGTTATACGGTATAACGTTATAACGTATTACGTTATTTGGAATAACGTTATAACGTATTATGATATATAAAATAACGTCGTAACGTAATACGTCACGTGGTATAACGTTATAACGTATTACGTTATATGAAATATCGTTATATGGTATAACATGATAACGTTATAACGTATTACGTTATATAACATAACGTTATAACGTATTACGATATATGGAATAACGTTGTAACGTATTATGTTATATACAATATCGTCATAACGTACTACGTTATATGGTATAACGTTATAACGTATTACGTTATATCGAATAACGTTATAACGTATTACGTTATATGGTATAACGTTATAACGTATTACGCTATATATAATATCGTTATATGGTATAACGTTATAACGTATTACGTTATATGGTATAACGTTATAACGTATTACGTTATACAGTATAACGTTATAACGTATTACGTTATTTGGAATAACGTTATAACGTATTATGATATATAAAATAACGTCGTAACGTAATACGTCACGTGGTATAACGTTATAACGTATTACGTTATATGAAATATCGTTATATGGTATAACATGATAACGTTATAACGTATTACGTTATATAACATAACGTTATAACGTATTACGATATATGGAATAACGTTGTAACGTATTATGTTATATACAATATCGTCATAACGTACTACGTTATATGGTATAACGTTATAACGTATTACGTTATATCGAATAACGTTATAACGTATTACGTTATATGGTATAACGTTATAACGTATTACGCTATATATAATATCGTTATATGGTATAACGTTATAACGTATTACGTTATATGGTATAACGTTATAACGTATTACGTTATATCGAATAACGTTATAACGTATTACGTTATATGGTATAACGTTATAACGTATTACGCTATATATAATATCGTTATATGGTATAACGTTATAACGTATTACGTTATATGGTATAACGTTATAACGTATTACGTTATACGGTATAACGTTATAACGTATTACGTTATTTGGAATAACGTTATAACGTATTATGTTATATAAAATAACGTCGTAACGTAATACGTTACGTGGTATAGCGTTATAACGTATTACGTTATATGAAATATCGTTATATGGTATAACATGATAACGTTATAACGTATTACGTTATATAACATAACATTATAACGTATTACGATATATGGAATATCGTTGTAACGTATTATGTTATATACAATATCGTCATAACGTACTACGTTATATGGTATAACGTTATAACGTATTACGTTATATGGTATAAGGTTATAACGTATTACGTTATATGGAATAACGTTATAACGTATTATGTTATATGCAATAACGTCATAACGTACTACGTTATATGGTATAACGTTATAACGTATTACGTTATATGGAATAACGTTATAACGTACTATGTTATATACAATAACGTCATAACGTACTACGTTATATGGTATAACGTTATATCGTATTACGATATATCGAATAACGTTATAACGTATTACGTTATATGGTATAACGTTATAACGTATTACGCTATATATAATATCGTTATATGGTATAACGTTATAACGTATTACGTTATATAGTATAACGTTATAACGTATTACGTTATACGGTATAACGTTATAACGTATTACGTTATTTGGAATAACGTTATAACGTATTATGTTATATAAAATAACGTCGTAACGTAATACGTTACGTGGTATAACGTTATAACGTATTACGCTATATGAAATATCGTTATATGGTATAACATGATAACGTTATAACGTTTTACGTTATATAACATAACGTTATAACGTATTACGATATATGGAATAACGTTGTAACGTATTATGTTATATACAATACCGTCATAACGTACTACGTTCTATGGTATAACGTTATAACGTATTACGTTATATGGTATAAGGTTATAACGTATTACGTTATATGGTATAACGTTATAACGTATTACGTTATTTGGAATAACGTTATAACGTATTATGCTATATGCAATAACGTCATAACGTACTACGTTATATGGTATAACGTTATAACGTATTACGTTATATCGAATAACGTTATAACGAATTACGTTATATGGTATAACGTTATAACGTATTACGCTATATATAATATCGTTATATGGTATAACGTTATAACGTATTACGTTATATGGTATAACGTTATAACGTATTACGTTATACGGTATAACGTTATAACGTATTACGTTATTTGGAATAACGTTATAACGTATTATGTTATATACAATAACGTCATAACGTACTACGTTATATGGTATAACGTTATAACGTATTACGTTATATGGAATAACGTTATAAAGTATTATGTTATATACAATAACGTCATAACGTACTACGTTATATGGTATAACGTTATAACGTATTACGTTATATGGAATAACGTTATAACGTATAATGTTATATACAATAACGTCATAACGTACTACGTTATATGGTATAACGTTATAACGTATTACGTTATATGGAATAACGTTATAATGTATTATGTTATATACAATAACGTCATAACGTACTTCGTTATATGGTATAACGTTATAACGTATTACGTTATATCGAATAACGTTATAACGTATTACGTTATATGGTATAACGTTATAACGTATTAAGCTATATATAATATCGTTATATGGTATAACGTTATAACGTATTACGTTATATGGTGTAACGTTATAACGTATTACGTATTACGGTATAACGTTATAACGTATTACGTTATTTGGAATAACGTTATAACGTATTATGATATATAAAATAACGTCGTAACGTAACACGTCACGTGGTATAACGTTATAACGTATTACGTTATATGAAATATCGTTATATGGTATAACATGATAACGTTATAGCGTATTACGTTATATAACATAACGTTATAACGTATTACGATATATGGAATAACGTTGTAACGTATTATGTTATATACAATATCGTCATAACGTACTACGTTATATGGTATAACGTTATAACGTATTACGTTATATCGAATAACGTTATAACGTATTACGTTATATGGTATTACGTTATAACGTATTACGCTATATATAATATCGTTATATGGTATAACGTTATAACGGATTACGTTAAATGGTATAACGTTATAACGTATTACGTTATATCGAATAACGTTATAACGTATTACGTTATATGGTATAACGTTATAACGTATTACGCTATATATAATATCGTTATATGGTATAACGTTATAACGTATTACGTTATATGGTATAACGTTATAACGTATTACGTTATACGGTATAACGTTATAACGTATTACGTTATTTGGAATAACGTTATAACGTATTATGTTATATAAAATAACTTCGTAACGTAATACGTTACGTGGTATAACGTTATAACGTATTACGTTATATGAAATATCGTTATATGGTATAACATGATAACGTTATAACGTATTACGTTATATAACATAACGTTATAACGTATTACGATATATGGAATAACGTTGTAACGTATTATGTTATATACAATATCGTCATAACGTACTACGTTATATGGTATAACGTTATAACGTATTACGTTATATGGTATAAGGTTATAACGTATTACGTTATATGGAATAACGTTATAACGTATTATGTTATATACAATAACGTCATAACGTACTACGTTACATAGTATAACGTTATAACGTATTACGTTATATGGAATAACGTTATAACGTACTATGTTATATACAATAACGTCATAACGTACTACGTTATATGGTATAACGTTATATCGTATTACGTTATATCGAATAACGTTATAACGTATTACGTTATATGGTATAACGTTATAACGTATTACGCTATATATAATATCGTTATATGGTATAACGTTATAACGTATTACGTTATATAGTATAACGTTATAACGTATTACGTTATACGGTATAACGTTATAACGTATTACGTTATTTGGAATAACGTTATAACGTATTATGTCATATAAAATAACGTCGTAACGTAATACGTTACGTGGTATAACGTTATAACGTATTACGCTATATGAAATATCGTTATATGGTATAACATGATAACGTTATAACGTTTTACGTTATATAACATAACGTTATAACGTATTACGATATATGGAATAACGTTGTAACGTATTATGTTATATACAATATCGTCATAACGTACTACGTTATATGGTATGACGTTATAACGTATTACGTTATATGGTATAAGGTTATAACGTATTACGTTATATGGTATAACGTTATAACGTATTACGTTATTTGGAATAACGTTATAACGTATTATGCTATATACAATAACGTCATAACGTACTACGTTATATGGTATAACGTTATAACGTATTACGTTATATCGAATAACGTTATAACGAATTACGTTATATGGTATAACGTTATAACGTATTACGCTATATATAATATCGTTATATGGTATAACGTTATAACGTATTACGTTATATGGTATAACGTTATAACGTATTACGTTATACGGTATAACGTTATAACGTATTACGTTATTTGGAATAACGTTATAACGTATTATGTTATATAAAATAACGTCGTAACGTAATACGTTACGTGGTATAACCTTATAACGTATTACGTTATATGAAATATCGTTATATGGTATAACATGATAACGTTATACCGTATTATGTTATATAACATAACGTTATAACGTACTACGTTATATGGCATAACGTTATAGCGTATTACGTTATAAAAAATATCGTTATATGTTATAACGTTATATCGTATTACTTTATATGATATAACGTTATAACGTATTACGTTATATGGTATAACGTTATAACGTATTACGTTATTTGGAATAACGTTATAACGTATTATGCTATATACAATAACGTCATAACGTACTACGTTATATGGTATAACGTTATAACGTATTACGTTATATCGAATAACGTTATAACGTATTACGTTATATGGTATATCGTTATAACGTATTACGCTATATATAATATCGTTATATGGTATAACGTTATAACGAATTACGTTATATGGTATAACGTTATAACGTATTACGTTATATCGAATAACGTTATAACGTATTACGATATATGGAATAACGTTGTAACGTATTATGTTATATACAATATCGTCATAACGTACCACGTTATATGGTATAACGTTATAACGTATTACGTTATATGGTATAACGTTATAACGTATTACGTTATATCGAATAACGTTATAACGTATTACGTTATATGGTATAACGTTATAACGTATTACGTTATATGGAATAACGTTATAACGTATTATTTTATATACAATAACGTCATAACGTACTACGTTATATGGTATAACGTTATAACGTATTACGTTATATGGAATAACGTTATAAAGTATTATGTTATATACAATAACGTCATAACGTACTTCGTTATATGGTATAACGTTATAACGTATGACGTTATATCGAATAACGTTATAACGTATTACGTTATATGGTATAACGTTATAACGTATTAAGCTATATATAATATCGTTATATGGTATAACGTTATAACGTATTACGTTATATGGTATAACGTTATAACGTATTACGTATTACGGTATAACGTTATAACGTATTACGTTATTTGGAATAACGTTATAACGTATTATGATATATAAAATAACGTCGTAACGTAATACGTCACGTGGTATAACGTTATAACGTATTACGTTATATGAAATATCGTTATATGGTATAACATGATAACGTTATATCGTATTACGATATATCGAATAACGTTATAACGTATTACGTTATATGGTATAACGTTATAACGTATTACGCTATATATAATATCGTTATATGGTATAACGTTATAACGTATTACGTTATATAGTATAACGTTATAACGTATTACGTTATACGGTATAACGTTATAACGTATTACGTTATTTGGAATAACGTTATAACGTATTATGTTATATAAAATAACGTCGTAACGTAATACGTTACGTGGTATAACGTTATAACGTATTACGCTATATGAAATATCGTTATATGGTATAACATGATAACGTTATAACGTTTTACGTTATATAACATAACGTTATAACGTATTACGATATATGGAATAACGTTGTAACGTATTATGTTATATACAATACCGTCATAACGTACTACGTTATATGGTATGACGTTATAACGTATTACGTTATATGGTATAAGGTTATAACGTATTACGTTATATGGTATAACGTTATAACGTATTACGTTATTTGGAATAACGTTATAACGTATTATGCTATATACAATAACGTCATAACGTACTACGTTATATGGTATAACGTTATAACGTATTACGTTATATCGAATAACGTTATAACGAATTACGTTATATGGTATAACGTTATAACGTATTACGCTATATATAATATCGTTATATGGTATAACGTTATAACGTATTACGTTATATGGTATAACGTTATAACGTATTACGTTATACGGTATAACGTTATAACGTATTACGTTATTTGGAATAACGTTATAACGTATTATGTTATATAAAATAACGTCGTAACGTAATACGTTACGTGGTATAACCTTATAACGTATTACGTTATATGAAATATCGTTATATGGTATAACATGATAACGTTATAACGTATTATGTTATATAACATAACGTTATAACGTACTACGTTATATGGCATAACGTTATAGCGTATTACGTTATAAAAAATATCGTTATATGTTATAACGTTATATCGTATTACTTTATATGATATAACGTTATAACGTATTACGTTATATGGTATAACGTTATAACGTATTACGTTATTTGGAATAACGTTATAACGTATTATGCTATATACAATAACGTCATAACGTACTACGTTATATGGTATAACGTTATAACGTATTACGTTATATCGAATAACGTTATAACGTATTACGTTATATGGTATATCGTTATAACGTATTACGCTATATATAATATCGTTATATGGTATAACGTTATAACGAATTACGTTATATGGTATAACGTTATAACGTATTACGTTATATCGAATAACGTTATAACGTATTACGATATATGGAATAACGTTGTAACGTATTATGTTATATACAATATCGTCATAACGTACCACGTTATATGGTATAACGTTATAACGTATTACGTTATATGGCATAAGGTTATAACGTATTACGTTATATCGAATAACGTTATAACGTATTACGTTATATGGTATAACGTTATAACGTATTACGTTATATGGAATAACGTTATAACGTATTATTTTATATACAATAACGTCATAACGTACTACGTTATATGGTATAACGTTATAACGTATTACGTTATATGGAATAACGTTATAAAGTATTATGTTATATACAATAACGTCATAACGTACTTCGTTATATGGTATAACGTTATAACGTATGACGTTATATCGAATAACGTTATAACGTATTACGTTATATGGTATAACGTTATAACGTATTAAGCTATATATAATATCGTTATATGGTATAACGTTATAACGTATTACGTTATATGGTATAACGTTATAACGTATTACGTATTACGGTATAACGTTATAACGTATTACGTTATTTGGAATAACGTTATAACGTATTATGATATATAAAATAACGTCGTAACGTAATACGTCACGTGGTATAACGTTATAACGTATTACGTTATATGAAATATCGTTATATGGTATAACATGATAACGTTATATCGTATTACGATATATCGAATAACGTTATAACGTATTACGTTATATGGTATAACGTTATAACGTATTACGCTATATATAATATCGTTATATGGTATAACGTTATAACGTATTACGTTATATAGTATAACGTTATAACGTATTACGTTATACGGTATAACGTTATAACGTATTACGTTATTTGGAATAACGTTATAACGTATTATGTTATATAAAATAACGTCGTAACGTAATACGTTACGTGGTATAACGTTATAACGTATTACGCTATATGAAATATCGTTATATGGTATAACATGATAACGTTATAACGTTTTACGTTATATAACATAACGTTATAACGTATTACGATATATGGAATAACGTTGTAACGTATTATGTTATATACAATACCGTCATAACGTACTACGTTCTATGGTATAACGTTATAACGTATTACGTTATATGGTATAAGGTTATAACGTATTACGTTATATGGTATAACGTTATAACGTATTACGTTATTTGGAATAACGTTATAACGTATTATGCTATATACAATAACGTCATAACGTACTACGTTATATGGTATAACGTTATAACGTATTACGTTATATCGAATAACGTTATAACGAATTACGTTATATGGTATAACGTTATAACGTATTACGCTATATATAATATCGTTATATGGTATAACGTTATAACGTATTACGTTATATGGTATAACGTTATAACGTATTACGTTATACGGTATAACGTTATAACGTATTACGTTATTTGGAATAACGTTATAACGTATTATGTTATATACAATAACGCCATAACGTACTACGTTATATGGTATAACGTTATAACGTATTACGTTATATGGAATAACGTTATAAAGTATTATGTTATATACAATAACGTCATAACGTACTACGTTACATGGTATAACGTTATAACGTATTACGTTATATGGAATAACGTTATAACGTATTATGTTATATACAATAACGTCATAACGTACTACGTTATATGGTATAACGTTATAACGTATTACGTTATATGGAATAACGTTATAACGTATTATGTTATATACAATAACGTCATAACGTACTTCGTTATATGGTATAACGTTATAACGTATTACGTTATATCGAATAACGTTATAACGTATTACGTTATATGGTATAACGTTATAACGAATTACGTTATATGGTATAACGTTATAACGTATTACGTTATATCGAATAACGTTATAACGTATTACGATATATGGAATAACGTTGTAACGTATTATGTTATATACAATATCGTCATAACGTACTACGTTATATGGTATAACGTTATAACGTATTACGTTATATGGTATAAGGTTATAACGTATTACGTTATATCGAATAACGTTATAACGTATTACGTTATATGGTATAACGTTATAACGTATTACGTTATATGGAATAACGTTATAACGTATTATTTTATATACAATAACGTCATAACGTACTACGTTATATGGTATAACGTTATAACGTATTACGTTATATGGAATAACGTTATAAAGTATTATGTTATATACAATAACGTCATAACGTACTTCGTTATATGGTATTACGTTATAACGTATTACGTTATATCGAATAACGTTATAACGTATTACGTTATATGGTATAACGTTATAACGTATTAAGCTATGTATAATATCGTTATATGGTATAACGTTATAACGTATTACGTTATATGGTATAACGTTATAACGTATTACGTTATATGGTATATCGTTATAAAGTATTACGCTATATATAATATCGTTATATGGTATAACGTTATAACGAATTACGTTATATGGTATAACGTTATAACGTATTACGTTATATCGAATAACGTTATAACGTATTACGATATATGGAATAACGTTGTAACGTATTATGTTATATACAATATCGTCATAACGTACTACGTTATATGGTATAACGTTATAACGTATTACGTTATATGGTATAAGGTTATAACGTATTACGTTATATCGAATAACGTTATAACGTATTACGTTATATGGTATAACGTTATAACGTATTACGTTATATGGAATAACGTTATAACGTATTATTTTATATACAATAACGTCATAACGTACTACGTTATATGGTATAACGTTATAACGTATTACGTTATATGGAATAACGTTATAAAGTATTATGTTATATACAATAACGTCATAACGTACTTCGTTATATGGTATAACGTTATAACGTATTACGTTATATCGAATAACGTTATAACGTATTACGTTATATGGTATAACGTTATAACGTATTAAGCTATATATAATATCGTTATATGGTATAACGTTATAACGTATTACGTTATATGGTATAACGTTATAACGTATTACGTATTACGGTATAACGTTATAACGTATTACGTTATTTGGAATAACGTTATAACGTATTATGATATATAAAATAACGTCGTAACGTAATACGTCACGTGGTATAACGTTATAACGTATTACGTTATATGAAATATCGTTATATGGTATAACATGATAACGTTATATCGTATTACGATATATCGAATAACGTTATAACGTATTACGTTATATGGTATAACGTTATAACGTATTACGCTATATATAATATCGTTATATGGTATAACGTTATAACGTATTACGTTATATAGTATAACGTTATAACGTATTACGTTATACGGTATAACGTTATAACGTATTACGTTATTTGGAATAACGTTATAACGTATTATGTTATATAAAATAACGTCGTAACGTAATACGTTACGTGGTATAACGTTATAACGTATTACGCTATATGAAATATCGTTATATGGTATAACATGATAACGTTATAACGTTTTACGTTATATAACATAACGTTATAACGTATTACGATATATGGAATAACGTTGTAACGTATTATGTTATATACAATACCGTCATAACGTACTACGTTCTATGGTATAACGTTATAACGTATTACGTTATATGGTATAAGGTTATAACGTATTACGTTATATGGTATAACGTTATAACGTATTACGTTATTTGGAATAACGTTATAACGTATTATGCTATATACAATAACGTCATAACGTACTACGTTATATGGTATAACGTTATAACGTATTACGTTATATCGAATAACGTTATAAAGTATTATGTTATATACAATAACGTCATAACGTACTACGTTATATGGTATAACGTTATAACGTATTACGTTATACGGTATAACGTTATAACGTATTACGTTATATCGAATAACGTTATAACGTATTACGTTATATGGTATAACGTTATAACGTATTAAGCTATATATAATATCGTTATATGGTATAACGTTATAACGTATTACGTTATATGGTATAACGTTATAACGTATTACGTATTACGGTATAACGTTATAACGTATTACGCTATATATAATATCGTTATATGGTATAACGTTATAACGTATTACGTTATATGGTATAACGTTATAACGTATTACGTTATACGGTATAACGTTATAACGTATTACGTTATATGGAATAACGTTATAAAGTATTATGTTATATACAATAACGTCATAACGTACTTCGTTATATGGTATAACGTTATAACGTATTACGTTATATCGAATAACGTTATAACGTATTACGTTATATGGTATAACGTTATAACGTATTACGCTATATATAATATCGTTATATGGTATAACGTTATAACGTATTACGTTATATGGTTTAACGTTATAACGTATTACGTTATACGGTATAACGTTATAACGTATTACGTTATTTGGAATAACGTTATAACGTATTATGTTATATACAATAACGCCATAACGTACTACGTTATATGGTATAACGTTATAACGTATTACGTTATATGGAATAACGTTATAAAGTATTATGTTATATACAATAACGTCATAACGTACTACGTTATATGGTATAACGTTATAACGTATTACGTTATATGGAATAACGTTATAACGTATTATGTTATATACAATAACGTCATAACGTACTACGTTATATGGTATAACGTTATAACGTATTACGTTATATGGAATAACGTTATAACGTATTATGTTATATACAATAACGTCATAACGTACTTCGTTATATGGTATAACGTTATAACGTATTACGTTATATCGAATAACGTTATAACGTATTACGTTATATGGTATAACGTTATAACGAATTACGTTATATGGTATAACGTTATAACGTATTACGTTATATCGAATAACGTTATAACGTATTACGATATATGGAATAACGTTGTAACGTATTATGTTATATACAATATCGTCATAACGTACTACGTTATATGGTATAACGTTATAACGTATTACGTTATATGGTATAAGGTTATAACGTATTACGTTATATCGAATAACGTTATAACGTATTACGTTATATGGTATAACGTTATAACGTATTACGTTATATGGAATAACGTTATAACGTATTATTTTATATACAATAACGTCATAACGTACTACGTTATATGGTATAACGTTATAACGTATTACGTTATATGGAATAACGTTATAAAGTATTATGTTATATACAATAACGTCATAACGTACTTCGTTATATGGTATAACGTTATAACGTATTACGTTATATCGAATAACGTTATAACGTATTACGTTATATGGTATAACGTTATAACGTATTAAGCTATATATAATATCGTTATATGGTATAACGTTATAACGTATTACGTTATATGGTATAACGTTATAACGTATTACGTATTACGGTATAACGTTATAACGTATTACGTTATTTGGAATAACGTTATAACGTATTATGATATATAAAATAACGTCGTAACGTAATACGTCACGTGGTATAACGTTATAACGTATTACGTTATATGAAATATCGTTATATGGTATAACATGATAACGTTATATCGTATTACGATATATCGAATAACGTTATAACGTATTACGTTATATGGTATAACGTTATAACGTATTACGCTATATATAATATCGTTATATGGTATAACGTTATAACGTATTACGTTATATAGTATAACGTTATAACGTATTACGTTATACGGTATAACGTTATAACGTATTACGTTATTTGGAATAACGTTATAACGTATTATGTTATATAAAATAACGTCGTAACGTAATACGTTACGTGGTATAACGTTATAACGTATTACGCTATATGAAATATCGTTATATGGTACAACATGATAACGTTATAACGTTTTACGTTATATAACATAACGTTATAACGTATTACGATATATGGAATAACGTTGTAACGTATTATGTTATATACAATACCGTCATAACGTACTACGTTCTATGGTATAACGTTATAACGTATTACGTTATATGGTATAAGGTTATAACGTATTACGTTATATGGTATAACGTTATAACGTATTACGTTATTTGGAATAACGTTATAACGTATTATGCTATATACAATAACGTCATAACGTACTACGTTATATGGTATAACGTTATAACGTATTACGTTATATCGAATAACGTTATAACGAATTACGTTATATGGTATAACGTTATAACGTATTACGCTATATATAATATCGTTATATGGTATAACGTTATAACGTATTACGTTATATGGTATAACGTTATAACGTATTACGTTATACGGTATAACGTTATAACGTATTACGTTATTTGGAATAACGTTATAACGTATTATGTTATATACAATAACGTCATAACGTACTACGTTATATGGTATAACGTTATAACGTATTACGTTATATGGAATAACGTTATAATGTATTATGTTATATACAATAACGTCATAACGTACTACGTTATATGGTATAACGTTATAACGTATTACGTTATATGGAATAACGTTATAACGTATTATGTTATATACAATAACGTCATAACGTACTACGTTATATGGTATAACGTTATAACGTATTACGTTATATGGAATAACGTTATAACGTATTATGTTATATACAATAACGTCATAACGTACTTCGTTATATGGTATAACGTTATAACGTATTACGTTATATCGAATAACGTTATAACGTATTACGTTATATGGTATAACGTTATAACGTATTAAGCTATATATAATATCGTTATATGGTATAACGTTATAACGTATTACGTTATATGGTATAACGTTATAACGTATTACGTTATATGGTATAACGTTATAACGTATTACGCTATATATAATATCGTTATATGGTATAACGTTATAACGGATTACGTTATATGGTATAACGTTATAACGTATTACGTTATATCGAATAACGTTATAACGTATTACGTTATATGGTATAACGTTATAACGTATTACGCTATATATAATATCGTTATATGGTATAACGTTATAACGTATTACGTTATATGGTATAACGTTATAACGTATTACGTTATACGGTATAACGTTATAACGTATTACGTTATTTGGAATAACGTTATAACGTATTATGTTATATAAAATAACTTCGTAACGTAATACGTTACGTGGTATAACGTTATAACGTATTACGTTATATGAAATATCGTTATATGGTATAACATGATAACGTTATAACGTATTACGTTATATAACATAACGTTATAACGTATTACGATATATGGAATAACGTTGTAACGTATTATGTTATATACAATATCGTCATAACGTACTACTTTATATGGTATAACGTTATAACATATTACGTTATATGGTATAAGGTTATAACGTATTACGTTATATGGAATAACGTTATAACGTATTATGTTATATACAATAACGTCATAACGTACTACGTTACATGGTATAACGTTATAACGTTTTACGTTATATAACATAACGTTATAACGTATTACGATATATGGAATAACGTTGTAACGTATTATGTTATATACAATATCGTCATAACGTACTACGTTATATGGTATAACGTTATAACGTATTACGTTATATGGTATAAGGTTATAACGTATTACGTTATATCCAATAACGTTATAACGTATTACGTTATATGGTATAACGTTATAACGTATTACGTTATATGGAATAACGTTATAACGTATTATTTTATATACAATAACGTCATAACGTACTACGTTATATGGTATAACATTATAACGTATTACGTTATATGGAATAACGTTATAAAGTATTATGTTATATACAATAACGTCATAACGTACTTCGTTATATGGTATAACGTTATAACGTATTACGTTATATCGAATAACGTTATAACGTATTACGTTATATGGTATAACGTTATAACGTATTAAGCTATATATAATATCGTTATATGGTATAACGTTATAACGTATTACGTTATATGGTATAACGTTATAACGTATTACGTATTACGGTATAACGTTATAACGTATTACGTTATTTGGAATAACGTTATAACGTATTATGATATATAAAATAACGTCGTAACGTAATACGTCACGTGGTATAACGTTATAACGTATTACGTTATATGAAATATCGTTATATGGTATAACATGATAACGTTATATCGTATTACGATATATCGAATAACGTTATAACGTATTACGTTATATGGTATAACGTTATAACGTATTACGCTATATATAATATCGTTATATGGTATAACGTTATAACGTATTACGTTATATAGTATAACGTTATAACGTATTACGTTATACGGTATAACGTTATAACGTATTACGTTATTTGGAATAACGTTATAACGTATTATGTTATATAAAATAACGTCGTAACGTAATACGTTACGTGGTATAACGTTATAACGTATTACGCTATATGAAATATCGTTATATGGTATAACATGATAACGTTATAACGTTTTACGTTATATAACATAACGTTATAACGTATTACGTTATATGGTATAACGTTATAACGTATTACGCTATATATAATATCGTTATATGGTATAACGTTATAACGTATTACGTTATATGGTATAAGGTTATAACGTATTACGTTATATGGTATAACGTTATAACGTATTACGTTATTTGGAATAACGTTATAACGTATTATGCTATATACAATAACGTCATAACGTACTACGTTATATGGTATAACGTTATAACGTATTACGTTATATCGAATAACGTTATAACGAATTACGTTATATGGTATAACGTTATAACGTATTACGCTATATATAATATCGTTATATGGTATAACGTTATAACGTATTACGTTATATGGTATAACGTTATAACGTATTACGTTATACGGTATAACGTTATAACGTATTACGTTATTTGGAATAACGTTATAACGTATTATGTTATATACAATAACGCCATAACGTACTACGTTATATGGTATAACGTTATAACGTATTACGTTATATGGAATAACGTTATAAAGTATTATGTTATATAGAATAACGTCATAACGTACTACGTTATATGGTATAACGTTATAACGTATTACGTTATATGGAATAACGTTATAACGTATTATGTTATATACAATAACGTCATAACGTACTACGTTATATGGTATAACGTTATAACGTATTACGTTATATGGAATAACGTTATAACGTATTATGTTATATACAATAACGTCATAACGTACTTCGTTATATGGTATAACGTTATAACGTATTACGTTATATCGAATAACGTTATAACGTATTACGTTATATGGTATAACGTTATAACGAATTACGTTATATGGTATAACGTTATAACGTATTACGTTATATCGAATAACGTTATAACGTATTACGATATATGGAATAACGTTGTAACGTATTATGTTATATACAATATCGTCATAACGTACTACGTTATATGGTATAACGTTATAACGTATTACGTTATATGGTATAAGGTTATAACGTATTACGTTATATCGAATAACGTTATAACGTATTACGTTATATGGTATAACGTTATAACGTATTACGTTATATGGAATAACGTTATAACGTATTATTTTATATACAATAACGTCATAACGTACTACGTTATATGGTATAACGTTATAACGTATTACGTTATATGGAATAACGTTATAAAGTATTATGTTATATACAATAACGTCATAACGTACTTCGTTATATGGTATAACGTTATAACGTATTACGTTATATCGAATAACGTTATAACGTATTACGTTATATGGTATAACGTTATAACGTAATAAGCTATATATAATATCGTTATATGGTATAACGTTATAACGTATTACGTTATATGGTATAACGTTATAACGTATTACGTATTACGGTATAACGTTATAACGTATTACGTTATTTGGAATAACGTTATAACGTATTATGATATATAAAATAACGTCGTAACGTAATACGTCACGTGGTATAACGTTATAACGTATTACGTTATATGAAATATCGTTATATGGTATAACATGATAACGTTATATCGTATTACGATATATCGAATAACGTTATAACGTATTACGTTATATGGTATAACGTTATAACGTATTACGCTATATATAATATCGTTATATGGTATAACGTTATAACGTATTACGTTATATAGTATAACGTTATAACGTATTACGTTATACGGTATAACGTTATAACGTATTACGTTATTTGGAATAACGTTATAACGTATTATGTTATATAAAATAACGTCGTAACGTAATACGTTACGTGGTATAACGTTATAACGTATTACGCTATATGAAATATCGTTATATGGTACAACATGATAACGTTATAACGTTTTACGTTATATAACATAACGTTATAACGTATTACGATATATGGAATAACGTTGTAACGTATTATGTTATATACAATACCGTCATAACGTACTACGTTCTATGGTATAACGTTATAACGTATTACGTTATATGGTATAAGGTTATAACGTATTACGTTATATGGTATAACGTTATAACGTATTACGTTATTTGGAATAACGTTATAACGTATTATGCTATATACAATAACGTCATAACGTACTACGTTATATGGTATAACGTTATAACGTATTACGTTATATCGAATAACGTTATAACGAATTACGTTATATGGTATAACGTTATAACGTATTACGCTATATATAATATCGTTATATGGTATAACGTTATAACGTATTACGTTATATGGTATAACGTTATAACGTATTACGTTATACGGTATAACGTTATAACGTATTACGTTATTTGGAATAACGTTATAACGTATTATGTTATATACAATAACGTCATAACGTACTACGTTATATGGTATAACGTTATAACGTATTACGTTATATGGAATAACGTTATAATGTATTATGTTATATACAATAACGTCATAACGTACTACGTTATATGGTATAACGTTATAACGTATTACGTTATATGGAATAACGTTATAACGTATTATGTTATATACAATAACGTCATAACGTACTACGTTATATGGTATAACGTTATAACGTATTACGTTATATGGAATAACGTTATAACGTATTATGTTATATACAATAACGTCATAACGTACTTCGTTATATGGTATAACGTTATAACGTATTACGTTATATCGAATAACGTTATAACGTATTACGTTATATGGTATAACGTTATAACGTATTAAGCTATATATAATATCGTTATATGGTATAACGTTATAACGTATTACGTTATATGGTATAACGTTATAACGTATTACGTATTACGGTATAACGTTATAACGTATTACGTTATTTGGAATAACGTTATAACGTATTATGATATATAAAATAACGTCGTAACGTAATACGTCACGTGGTATAACGTTATAACGTATTACGTTATATGAAATATCGTTATATGGTATAACATGATAACGTTATAACGTATTACGTTATATAACATAACGTTATAACGTATTACGATATATGGAATAACGTTGTAACGTATTATGTTATATACAATATCGTCATAACGTACTACGTTATATGGTATAACGTTATAACGTATTACGTTATATCGAATAACGTTATAACGTATTACGTTATATGGTATAACGTTATAACGTATTACGCTATATATAATATCGTTATATGGTATAACGTTATAACGGATTACGTTATATGGTATAACGTTATAACGTATTACGTTATATCGAATAACGTTATAACGTATTACGTTATATGGTATAACGTTATAACGTATTACGCTATATATAATATCGTTATATGGTATAACGTTATAACGTATTACGTTATATGGTATAACGTTATAACGTATTACGTTATACGGTATAACGTTATAACGTATTACGTTATTTGGAATAACGTTATAACGTATTATGTTATATAAAATAACTTCGTAACGTAATACGTTACGTGGTATAACGTTATAACGTATTACGTTATATGAAATATCGTTATATGGTATAACATGATAACGTTATAACGTATTACGTTATATAACATAACGTTATAACGTATTACGATATATGGAATAACGTTGTAACGTATTATGTTATATACAATATCGTCATAACGTACTACTTTATATGGTATAACGTTATAACGTATTACGTTATATGGTATAAGGTTATAACGTATTACGTTATATGGAATAACGTTATAACGTATTATGTTATATACAATAACGTCATAACGTACTACGTTACATGGTATAACGTTATAACGTTTTACGTTATATAACATAACGTTATAACGTATTACGATATATGGAATAACGTTGTAACGTATTATGTTATATACAATATCGTCATAACGTACTACGTTATATGGTATGACGTTATAACGTATTACGTTATATGGTATAAGGTTATAACGTATTACGTTATATGGTATAACGTTATAACGTATTACGTTATTTGGAATAACGTTATAACGTATTATGCTATATGGTATAACGTTATAACGTATTACGCTATATATAATATCGTTATATGGTATAACGTTATAACGTATTACGTTATTTGGAATAACGTTATAACGTATTATGCTATATACAATAACGTCATAACGTACTACGTTATATGGTATAACGTTATAACGTATTACGTTATATCGAATAACGTTATAACGAATTACGTTATATGGTATAACGTTATAACGTATTACGCTATATATAATATCGTTATATGGTATAACGTTATAACGTATTACGTTATATGGTATAACGTTATAACGTATTACGTTATACGGTATAACGTTATAACGTATTACGTTATTTGGAATAACGTTATAACGTATTATGTTATATAAAATAACGTCGTAACGTAATACGTTACGTGGTATAACCTTATAACGTATTACGTTATATGAAATATCGTTATATGGTATAACATGATAACGTTATAACGTATTATGTTATATAACATAACGTTATAACGTACTACGTTATATGGCATAACGTTATAGCGTATTACGTTATAAAAAATATCGTTATATGTTATAACGTTATATCGTATTACTTTATATGATATAACGTTATAACGTATTACGTTATATGGTATAACGTTATAACGTATTACGTTATTTGGAATAACGTTATAACGTATTATGCTATATACAATAACGTCATAACGTACTACGTTATATGGTATAACGTTATAACGTATTACGTTATATCGAATAACGTTATAACGTATTACGTTATATGGTATATCGTTATAACGTATTACGCTATATATAATATCGTTATATGGTATAACGTTATAACGAATTACGTTATATGGTATAACGTTATAACGTATTACGTTATATCGAATAACGTTATAACGTATTACGATATATGGAATAACGTTGTAACGTATTATGTTATATACAATATCGTCATAACGTACTACGTTATATGGTATAACGTTATAACGTATTACGTTATATGGTATAAGGTTATAACGTATTACGTTATATCGAATAACGTTATAACGTATTACGTTATATGGTATAACGTTATAACGTATTACGTTATATGGAATAACGTTATAACGTATTATTTTATATACAATAACGTCATAACGTACTACGTTATATGGTATAACGTTATAACGTATTACGTTATATGGAATAACGTTATAAAGTATTATGTTATATACAATAACGTCATAACGTACTACGTTATATGGTATAACGTTATAACGTATTACGTTATATGGAATAACGTTATAACGTACTATGTTATATACAATAACGTCATAACGTACTACGTTATATGGTATAACGTTATAACGTATTACGTTATATCGAATAACGTTATAACGTATTACGTTATATGGTATAACGTTATAACGTATTACGTTATATGGAATAACGTTATAACGTATTATGTTATATACAATAACGTCATAACGTACTACGTTATATGGTATAACGTTATAACGTATTACGTTATACGGTATAACGTTATAACGTATTATGTTATATAGAATAACGTCATAACGTACTACGTTATATGGTATAACGTTATAACGTATTACGTTATATGGAATAACGTTATAACGTATTATGTTATATACAATAACGTCATAACGTACTACGTTATATGGTATAACGTTATAACGTATTACGTTATATGGAATAACGTTATAACGTATTATGTTATATACAATAACGTCATAACGTACTTCGTTATATGGTATAACGTTATAACGTATTACGTTATATCGAATAACGTTATAACGTATTACGTTATATGGTATAACGTTATAACGAATTACGTTATATGGTATAACGTTATAACGTATTACGTTATATCGAATAACGTTATAACGTATTACGATATATGGAATAACGTTGTAACGTATTATGTTATATACAATATCGTCATAACGTACTACGTTATATGGTATAACGTTATAACGTATTACGTTATATGGTATAAGGTTATAACGTATTACGTTATATCGAATAACGTTATAACGTATTACGTTATATGGTATAACGTTATAACGTATTACGTTATATGGAATAACGTTATAACGTATTATTTTATATACAATAACGTCATAACGTACTACGTTATATGGTATAACGTTATAACGTATTACGTTATATGGAATAACGTTATAAAGTATTATGTTATATACAATAACGTCATAACGTACTTCGTTATATGGTATAACGTTATAACGTATTACGTTATATCGAATAACGTTATAACGTATTACGTTATATGGTATAACGTTATAACGTAATAAGCTATATATAATATCGTTATATGGTATAACGTTATAACGTATTACGTTATATGGTATAACGTTATAACGTATTACGTATTACGGTATAACGTTATAACGTATTACGTTATTTGGAATAACGTTATAACGTATTATGATATATAAAATAACGTCGTAACGTAATACGTCACGTGGTATAACGTTATAACGTATTACGTTATATGAAATATCGTTATATGGTATAACATGATAACGTTATATCGTATTACGATATATCGAATAACGTTATAACGTATTACGTTATATGGTATAACGTTATAACGTATTACGCTATATATAATATCGTTATATGGTATAACGTTATAACGTATTACGTTATATAGTATAACGTTATAACGTATTACGTTATACGGTATAACGTTATAACGTATTACGTTATTTGGAATAACGTTATAACGTATTATGTTATATAAAATAACGTCGTAACGTAATACGTTACGTGGTATAACGTTATAACGTATTACGCTATATGAAATATCGTTATATGGTACAACATGATAACGTTATAACGTTTTACGTTATATAACATAACGTTATAACGTATTACGATATATGGAATAACGTTGTAACGTATTATGTTATATACAATACCGTCATAACGTACTACGTTCTATGGTATAACGTTATAACGTATTACGTTATATGGTATAAGGTTATAACGTATTACGTTATATGGTATAACGTTATAACGTATTACGTTATTTGGAATAACGTTATAACGTATTATGCTATATACAATAACGTCATAACGTACTACGTTATATGGTATAACGTTATAACGTATTACGTTATATCGAATAACGTTATAACGAATTACGTTATATGGTATAACGTTATAACGTATTACGCTATATATAATATCGTTATATGGTATAACGTTATAACGTATTACGTTATATGGTATAACGTTATAACGTATTACGTTATACGGTATAACGTTATAACGTATTACGTTATTTGGAATAACGTTATAACGTATTATGTTATATACAATAACGTCATAACGTACTACGTTATATGGTATAACGTTATAACGTATTACGTTATATGGAATAACGTTATAATGTATTATGTTATATACAATAACGTCATAACGTACTACGTTATATGGTATAACGTTATAACGTATTACGTTATATGGAATAACGTTATAACGTATTATGTTATATACAATAACGTCATAACGTACTACGTTATATGGTATAACGTTATAACGTATTACGTTATATGGAATAACGTTATAACGTATTATGTTATATACAATAACGTCATAACGTACTTCGTTATATGGTATAACGTTATAACGTATTACGTTATATCGAATAACGTTATAACGTATTACGTTATATGGTATAACGTTATAACGTATTAAGCTATATATAATATCGTTATATGGTATAACGTTATAACGTATTACGTTATATGGTATAACGTTATAACGTATTACGTATTACGGTATAACGTTATAACGTATTACGTTATTTGGAATAACGTTATAACGTATTATGATATATAAAATAACGTCGTAACGTAATACGTCACGTGGTATAACGTTATAACGTATTACGTTATATGAAATATCGTTATATGGTATAACATGATAACGTTATAACGTATTACGTTATATAACATAACGTTATAACGTATTACGATATATGGAATAACGTTGTAACGTATTATGTTATATACAATATCGTCATAACGTACTACGTTATATGGTATAACGTTATAACGTATTACGTTATATCGAATAACGTTATAACGTATTACGTTATATGGTATAACGTTATAACGTATTACGCTATATATAATATCGTTATATGGTATAACGTTATAACGTATTACGTTATATGGTATAACGTTATAACGTATTACGTTATATGGTATAACGTTATAACGTATTACGCTATATATAATATCGTTATATGGTATAACGTTATAACGTATTACGTTATATGGTATAACGTTATAACGTATTACGTTATACGGTATAACGTTATAACGTATTACGTTATTTGGAATAACGTTATAACGTATTACGATATATGGAATAACGTTGTAACGTATTATGTTATATACAATATCGTCATAACGTACTACTTTATATGGTATAACGTTATAACGTATTACGTTATATGGTATAAGGTTATAACGTATTACGTTATATGGAATAACGTTATAACGTATTATGTTATATACAATAACGTCATAACGTACTACGTTACATGGTATAACGTTATAACGTTTTACGTTATATAACATAACGTTATAACGTATTACGATATATGGAATAACGTTGTAACGTATTATGTTATATACAATATCGTCATAACGTACTACGTTATATGGTATGACGTTATAACGTATTACGTTATATGGTATAACGTTATAACGTATTACGCTATATATAATATCGTTATATGGTATAACGTTATAACGTATTACGTTATATGGTATAACGTTATAACGTATTACGTTATTTGGAATAACGTTATAACGTATTATGTTATATACAATAACGTCATAACGTACTACGTTATATGGTATAACGTTATAACGTATTACGTTATATGGAATAACGTTATAATGTATTATGTTATATACAATAACGTCATAACGTACTACGTTATATGGTATAACGTTATAACGTATTACGTTATATGGAATAACGTTATAACGTATTATGTTATATACAATAACGTCATAACGTACTACGTTATATGGTATAACGTTATAACGTATTACGTTATATGGAATAACGTTATAACGTATTATGTTATATACAATAACGTCATAACGTACTTCGTTATATGGTATAACGTTATAACGTATTACGTTATATCGAATAACGTTATAACGTATTACGTTATATGGTATAACGTTATAACGTATTAAGCTATATATAATATCGTTATATGGTATAACGTTATAACGTATTACGTTATATGGTATAACGTTATAACGTATTACGTATTACGGTATAACGTTATAACGTATTACGTTATTTGGAATAACGTTATAACGTATTATGATATATAAAATAACGTCGTAACGTAATACGTCACGTGGTATAACGTTATAACGTATTACGTTATATGAAATATCGTTATATGGTATAACATGATAACGTTATAACGTATTACGTTATATAACATAACGTTATAACGTATTACGATATATGGAATAACGTTGTAACGTATTATGTTATATACAATATCGTCATAACGTACTACGTTATATGGTATAACGTTATAACGTATTACGTTATATCGAATAACGTTATAACGTATTACGTTATATGGTATAACGTTATAACGTATTACGCTATATATAATATCGTTATATGGTATAACGTTATAACGTATTACGTTATATGGTATAACGTTATAACGTATTACGTTATATGGTATAACGTTATAACGTATTACGCTATATATAATATCGTTATATGGTATAACGTTATAACGTATTACGTTATATGGTATAACGTTATAACGTATTACGTTATACGGTATAACGTTATAACGTATTACGTTATTTGGAATAACGTTATAACGTATTACGATATATGGAATAACGTTGTAACGTATTATGTTATATACAATATCGTCATAACGTACTACTTTATATGGTATAACGTTATAACGTATTACGTTATATGGTATAAGGTTATAACGTATTACGTTATATGGAATAACGTTATAACGTATTATGTTATATACAATAACGTCATAACGTACTACGTTACATGGTATAACGTTATAACGTTTTACGTTATATAACATAACGTTATAACGTATTACGATATATGGAATAACGTTGTAACGTATTATGTTATATACAATATCGTCATAACGTACTACGTTATATGGTATGACGTTATAACGTATTACGTTATATGGTATAAGGTTATAACGTATTACGTTATATGGTATAACGTTATAACGTATTACGTTATTTGGAATAACGTTATAACGTATTATGCTATATGGTATAACGTTATAACGTATTACGCTATATATAATATCGTTATATGGTATAACGTTATAACGTATTACGTTATTTGGAATAACGTTATAACGTATTATGCTATATACAATAACGTCATAACGTACTACGTTATATGGTATAACGTTATAACGTATTACGTTATATCGAATAACGTTATAACGAATTACGTTATATGGTATAACGTTATAACGTATTACGCTATATATAATATCGTTATATGGTATAACGTTATAACGTATTACGTTATATGGTATAACGTTATAACGTATTACGTTATACGGTATAACGTTATAACGTATTACGTTATTTGGAATAACGTTATAACGTATTATGTTATATAAAATAACGTCGTAACGTAATACGTTACGTGGTATAACCTTATAACGTATTACGTTATATGAAATATCGTTATATGGTATAACATGATAACGTTATAACGTATTATGTTATATAACATAACGTTATAACGTACTACGTTATATGGCATAACGTTATAGCGTATTACGTTATAAAAAATATCGTTATATGTTATAACGTTATATCGTATTACTTTATATGATATAACGTTATAACGTATTACGTTATATGGTATAACGTTATAACGTATTACGTTATTTGGAATAACGTTATAACGTATTATGCTATATACAATAACGTCATAACGTACTACGTTATATGGTATAACGTTATAACGTATTACGTTATATCGAATAACGTTATAACGTATTACGTTATATCGAATAACGTTATAACGTATTACGTTATATGGTATAACGTTATAACGTATTACGTTATATGGAATAACGTTATAACGTATTACGATATATGGAATAACGTTGTAACGTATTATGTTATATACAATATCGTCATAACGTACTACGTTATATGGTATAACGTTATAACGTATTACGTTATATGGTATAAGGTTATAACGTATTACGTTATATCGAATAACGTTATAACGTATTACGTTATATGGTATAACGTTATAACGTATTACGTTATATGGAATAACGTTATAACGTATTATTTTATATACAATAACGTCATAACGTACTACGTTATATGGTATAACGTTATAACGTATTACGTTATATGGAATAACGTTATAAAGTATTATGTTATATACAATAACGTCATAACGTACTACGTTATATGGTATAACGTTATAACGTATTACGTTATATGGAATAACGTTATAACGTACTATGTTATATACAATAACGTCATAACGTACTACGTTATATGGTATAACGTTATAACGTATTACGTTATATCGAATAACGTTATAACGTATTACGTTATATGGTATAACGTTATAACGTATTACGTTATATGGAATAACGTTATAACGTATTATGTTATATACAATAACGTCATAACGTACTACGTTATATGGTATAACGTTATAACGTATTACGTTATACGGTATAACGTTATAACGTATTACGTTATTTGGAATAACGTTATAACGTATTATGTTATATAAAATAACGTCGTAACGTAATACGTTACGTGGTATAACGTTATAACGTATTACGTTATATGAAATATCGTTATATGGTATAACATGATAACGTTATAACGTATTACGTTATATAACACAACGTTATAACGTATTACGATATATGGAATAACGCTGTAACGTATTATGTTATATACAATATCGTCAAAACGTACTACGTTATATGGTATAACGTTATAACGCATTACGTTATATGGTATAAGGTTATAACGTATTACGTTATATGGTATAACGTTATAACGTATTGTGTTATATACAATAACGTCATAACGTACTACGTTATATGGTATAACGTTATAACGTATTACGTTATATGGAATAACGTTATAACGTATTACGTTATATGGTATAACGTTATAACGTATTACGTTATATCGAATAACGTTATAACGTATTACGTTATATGGTATAACGTTATAACGTATTACGCTATATATAATATCGTTATATGGTATAACGTTATAACGTATTACGTTATATAGTATAACGTTATAACGTATTACGTTATACGGTATAACGTTATAACGTATTACGTTATTTGGAATAACGTTATAACGTATTATGTTATATAAAATAACGTCGTAACGTAATACGTTACGTGGTATAACGTTATAACGTATTACGCTATATATAATATCGTTATATGGTATAACGTTATAACGTATTACGTTATATAGTATAACGTTATAAAGTATTACGTTATACGGTATAACGTTATAACGTATTACGTTATTTGGAATAACGTTATAACGTATTATGATATATAAAATAACGTCGTAACGTAATACGTCACGTGGTATAACGTTATAACGTATTACGTTATATGAAATATCGTTATATGGTATAACATGATAACGTTATATCGTATTACGATATATCGAATAACGTTATAACGTATTACGTTATATGGTATAACGTTATAACGTATTACGCTATATATAATATCGTTATATGGTATAACGTTATAACGTATTACGTTATATAGTATAACGTTATAACGTATTACGTTATACGGTATAACGTTATAACGTATTACGTTATTTGGAATAACGTTATAACGTATTATGTTATATAAAATAACGTCGTAACGTAATACGTTACGTGGTATAACGTTATAACGTATTACGCTATATGAAATATCGTTATATGGTACAACATGATAACGTTATAACGTTTTACGTTATATAACATAACGTTATAACGTATTACGATATATGGAATAACGTTGTAACGTATTATGTTATATACAATACCGTCATAACGTACTACGTTCTATGGTATAACGTTATAACGTATTACGTTATATGGTATAAGGTTATAACGTATTACGTTATATGGTATAACGTTATAACGTATTACGTTATTTGGAATAACGTTATAACGTATTATGCTATATACAATAACGTCATAACGTACTACGTTATATGGTATAACGTTATAACGTATTACGTTATATCGAATAACGTTATAACGAATTACGTTATATGGTATAACGTTATAACGTATTACGCTATATATAATATCGTTATATGGTATAACGTTATAACGTATTACGTTATATGGTATAACGTTATAACGTATTACGTTATACGGTATAACGTTATAACGTATTACGTTATTTGGAATAACGTTATAACGTATTATGTTATATACAATAACGTCATAACGTACTACGTTATATGGTATAACGTTATAACGTATTACGTTATATGGAATAACGTTATAATGTATTATGTTATATACAATAACGTCATAACGTACTACGTTATATGGTATAACGTTATAACGTATTACGTTATATGGAATAACGTTATAACGTATTATGTTATATACAATAACGTCATAACATACTACGTTATATGGTATAACGTTATAACGTATTACGTTATATGGAATAACGTTATAACGTATTATGTTATATACAATAACGTCATAACGTACTTCGTTATATGGTATAACGTTATAACGTATTACGTTATATCGAATAACGTTATAACGTATTACGTTATATGGTATAACGTTATAACGTATTAAGCTATATATAATATCGTTATATGGTATAACGTTATAACGTATTACGTTATATGGTATAACGTTATAACGTATTACGTATTACGGTATAACGTTATAACGTATTACGTTATTTGGAATAACGTTATAACGTATTATGATATATAAAATAACGTCGTAACGTAATACGTCACGTGGTATAACGTTATAACGTATTACGTTATATGAAATATCGTTATATGGTATAACATGATAACGTTATAACGTATTACGTTATATAACATAACGTTATAACGTATTACGATATATGGAATAACGTTGTAACGTATTATGTTATATGCAATATCGTCATAACGTACTACGTTATATGGTATAACGTTATAACGTATTACGTTATATCGAATAACGTTATAACGTATTACGTTATATGGTATAACGTTATAACGTATTACGCTATATATAATATCGTTATATGGTATAACGTTATAACGGATTACGTTATATGGTATAACGTTATAACGTATTACGTTATATCGAATAACGTTATAACGTATTACGTTATATGGTATAACGTTATAACGTATTACGCTATATATAATATCGTTATATGGTATAACGTTATAACGTATTACGTTATATGGTATAACGTTATAACGTATTACGTTACACGGTATAACGTTATAACGTATTACGTTATTTGGAATAACGTTATAACGTATTATGTTATATAAAATATCTTCGTAACGTAATACGTTACGTGGTATAACGTTATAACGTATTACGTTATATGAAATATCGTTATATGGTATAACATGATAACGTTATAACGTAATACGTTATATAACATAACGTTATAACGTATTACGATATATGGAATAACGTTGTAACGTATTATGTTATATACAATATCGTCATAACGTACTACGTTATATGGTATAACGTTATAACGTATTACGTTATATGGTATAAGGTTATAACGTATTACGTTATATGGAATAACGTTATAACGTATTATGTTATATACAATAACGTCATAACGTACTACGTTACATGGTATAACGTTATAACGTATTACGTTATATGGAATAACGTTATAACGTACTATGTTATATACAATAACGTCATAACGTACTACGTTATATGGTATAACGTTATATCGTATTACGTTATATCGAATAACGTTATAACGTATTACGTTATATGGTATAACGTTATAACGTATTACGCTATATATAATATCGTTATATGGTATAACGTTATAACGTATTACGTTATATAGTATAACGTTATAACGTATTACGTTATACGGTATAACGTTATAACGTATTACGTTATTTGGAATAACGTTATAACGTATTATGTCATATAAAATAACGTCGTAACGTAATACGTTACGTGGTATAACGTTATAACGTATTACGCTATATGAAATATCGTTATATGGTATAACATGATAACGTTATAACGTTTTACGTTATATAACATAACGTTATAACGTATTACGATATATGGAATAACGTTGTAACGTATTATGTTATATACAATATCGTCATAACGTACTACGTTATATGGTATGACGTTATAACGTATTACGTTATATGGTATAAGGTTATAACGTATTACGTTATATGGTATAACGTTATAACGTATTACGTTATTTGGAATAACGTTATAACGTATTATGCTATATGGTATAACGTTATAACGTATTACGCTATATATAATATCGTTATATGGTATAACGTTATAACGTATTACGTTATATAGTATAACGTTATAACGTATTACGTTATACGGTATAACGTTATAACGTATTACGTTATTTGGAATAACGTTATAACGTATTATGTCATATAAAATAACGTCGTAACGTAATACGTTACGTGGTATAACGTTATAACGTATTACGCTGTATGAAATATCGTTATATGGTATAACATGATAACGTTATAACGTTTTACGTTATATAACATAACGTTATAACGTATTACGATATATGGAATAACGTTGTAACGTATTATGTTATATACAATATCGTCATAACGTACTACGTTATATGGTATGACGTTATAACGTATTACGTTATATGGTATAAGGTTATAACGTATTACGTTATATGGTATAACGTTATAACGTATTACGTTATTTGGAATAACGTTATAACGTCTTATGCTATATACAATAACGTCATAACGTACTACGTTATATGGTATAACGTTATAACGTATTACGTTATATCGAATAACGTTATAACGAATTACGTTATATGGTATAACGTTATAACGTATTACGCTATATATAATATCGTTATATGGTATAACGTTATAACGTATTACGTTATATGGTATAACGTTATAACGTATTACGTTATACGGTATAACGTTATAACGTATTACGTTATTTGGAATAACGTTATAACGTATTATGTTATATAAAATAACGTCGTAACGTAATACATTACGTGGTATAACCTTATAACGTATTACGTTATATGAAATATCGTTATATGGTATAACATGATAACGTTATAACGTATTATGTTATATAACATAACGTTATAACGTACTACGTTATATGGCATAACGTTATAGCGTATTACGTTATAAAAAATATCGTTATATGTTATAACGTTATATCGTATTACTTTATATGATATAACGTTATAACGTATTACGTTATATGGTATAACGTTATAACGTATTACGTTATTTGGAATAACGTTATAACGTATTATGCTATATACAATAACGTCATAACGTACTACGTTATATGGTATAACGTTATAACGTATTACGTTATATCGAATAACGTTATAACGTATTACGTTATATGGTATAACGTTATAACGTATTACGCTATATATAATATCGTTATATGGTATAACGTTATAACGTATTACGTTATATAACATAACGTTATAACGTATTACGATATATGGAATAACGTTGTAACGTATTATGTTATATACAATATCGTCATAACGTACTACGTTATATGGTATAACGTTATAACGTATTACGTTATATGGTATAAGGTTATAACGTATTACGTTATATGGTATAACGTTATAACGTATTGTGTTATATACAATAAGGTCATAACGTACTACGTTATATGGTATAACGTTATAACGTATTACGTTATATGGAATAACGTTATAACGTACTATGTTATATACAATAATGTCATAACGTACTACGTTATATGGTATAACGTTGTAACGTATTACGTTATATGGAAAAACGTTATAACTTATTATGTTATATACAATAACGTCATAACGTACTACGTTATATGGTATAACGTTATAACGTATTACGTTATATCGAATAACGTTATAACGTATTACGTTATATGGTATAACGTTATAACGTATTACGCTATATATAATATCGTTATATGGTATAACGTTATAACGTATTACGTTATATGGTATAACGTTATAACGTATTACGTTATATCGAATAACGTTATAACGTATTACGTTATATGGTATAACGTTATAACGTATTACGCTATATATAATATCGTTATATGGTATAACGTTATAACGTATTACGTTATATGGTATAACGTTATAACGTATTACGTTATACGGTATAACGTTATAACGTATTACGTTATTTGGAATAACGTTATAACGTATTATGGTATATAAAATAACGTCGTAACGTAATACGTTACGTGGTATAACGTTATAACGTATTACGTTATATGAAATATCGTTATATGGTATAACATGATAACGTTATAACGTATTACGTTATATAACATAACGTTATAACGTATTACGATATATGGAATAACGTTGTAACGTATTATGTTATATACAATATCGTCATAACGTACTACGTTATATGGTATAACGTTATAACGTATTACGTTATATGGTATAAGGTTATAACGTATTACGTTATATGGTATAACGTTATAACGTATTACGTTATTTGGAATAACGTTATAACGTATTATGCTATATACAATAACGTCATAACGTACTACGTTATATGGTATAACGTTATAACGTATTACGTTATATCGAATAACGTTATAACGTATTACGTTATATGGTATAACGTTATAACGTATTACGCTATATATAATATCGTTATATGGTATAACGTTATAACGTATTATGTTATATACAGTAACGTCATAACGTACTACGTTATATGGTATAACGTTGTAACGTATTACGTTATATGGACTAACGTTATAACGTATTATGTTATATACAATAACGTCATAACGTACTACGTTATATGGTATAACGTTATAACGTATTACGTTATATCGAATAACGTTATAACGTATTACGATATATATCTAATAACGTTGTAACGTATTATGTTATATACAATATCGTCATAACGTACTACGTTATATGGTATAACGTTATAACGTATTACGTTATATCGAATAACGTTATAACGTATTACGTTATATGGTATAACGTTATAACGTATTACGCTATATATAATATCGTCATATGGTATAACGTTATAACGTATTACGTTATATGGTATAACGTTATAACGTATTACGTTATACGGTATAACGTTATAACGTATTACGTTATTTGGAATAACGTTATAACGTATTATGTTATATAAAATAACGTCGTGACGTAATACGTTACGTGGTATAACGTTATAACGTATTACGTTATATGAAATATCGTTATATGGTATAACATGATAACGTTATAACGTATTACGATATATGGAATAACGTTGTAACGTATTATGTTATATACAATATCGTCATAACGTACTGCGTTATATGGTATAACGTTATAACGTATTACGTTATATGGTATAAGGTTATAACGTATTACGTTATATGGTATAACGTTATAACGTATTACGTTATTTGGAATAACGTTATAACGTATTATGCTATATACAATAACGTCATAACGTACTACGTTATATGGTATAACGTTATAACGTATTACGTTATATCGAATAACGTTATAACGTATTACGATATATATCTAATAACGTTGTAACGTATTATGTTATATACAATATCGTCATAACGTACTACGTTATATGGTATAACGTTATAACGTATTACGTTATATGGAATAACGTTATAACGTATTATGTTATATACAATAACGTCATAACGTACTACGTTGTATGGTATAACGCTATAACGTATTACGTTATATCGAATAACGTTATAACGTATTACGTTATATGGTATAACGTTATAACGTATTACGCTATATATAATATCGTTATATGGTATAACGTTATAACGTATTACGTTATATAACATAACGTTATAACGTATTACGATATATGGTATAACGTTGTAACGTATTATGTTATATACAATATCGTCATAACGTACTACGTTATATGGTATAACGTTATAACGTATTACGTTATATGGTATAAGGTTATAACGTATTACGTTATATGGTATAACGTTATAACGTATTACGCTATATATAATATCGTTATATGGTATAACGTTATAACGTATTACGTTATATGGAATAACGTTATAACGTATTACGTTATACGGTATAACGTTATAACGTATTACATTATTTGGAAAGACGTTATAACGTATTATGATATATAAAATAACGTCGTAACGTAATACGTCACGTGGTATATCGTTATAACGTATTACGTTATATGAAATATCGTTATATGGTATAACATGATAACGTTATAACGTATTACGTTATATAACATAACGTTATAACGTATTACGATATATGGAATAACGTTGTAACGTATTATGTTATATACAATATCGTCATAACGTACTACGTTATATAGTATAACGTTATAACGTATTACGTTATATGGTATAAGGTTATAACGTATTACGTTATATGGTATAACGTTATAACGTATTACGTTATTTGGAATAACGTTATAATGTATTATGCTATATACAATAACGTTATAACGTATTACGTTATATGGTATAACGTTATAACGTATTACGTTATATCGAATAACGTTATAACGTATTACGTTATATGGTATAACGTTATAACGTATTACGCTATATATAATATCGTTATATGGTATAACGTTATAACATATTACGTTATATGGTATAACGTTATAACGTATTACGTTATACGGTATAACGTTATAACGTATTACGTTATTTGGAATAACGTTATAACGTATTATGTTATATAAAATAACGTCGTAACGTAATACGTTACGTGGTATAACGTTATAACGTATTACGTTATATGAAATATCGTTATATGGTATAACATGATAACGTTATAACGTATTACGTTATATAACATAACGTTATAACGTATTACGATATATGGAATAACGTTGTAACGTATTATGTTATATACAATATCGTCATAACGTACTACGTTATATGGTATAACGTTATAACGTATTACGTTATTTGGAATAACGTTATAACGTGTTATGCTATATACAATAACCTCATAACGTACTACGTTATATGGTATAACGTTATAACGTATTGCGTTATATCGAATAACGTTATAACGAATTACGTTATATGGTATAACGTTATAACGTATTACGTTATATCGAATAACGTTATAACGTATTACGATATATATCTAATAACGTTGTAACGTATTATGTTATATACAATAACGTCATAACGTACTACGTTATATGGTATAACGTTGTAACGTATTACGTTATATGGAATAACGTTATAACGCATTATGTTATATACAATAACGTCATAACGTACTACGTTATATGGTATAACGTCATAACGTATTACGTTATATCGAATAACGTTATAACGTATTACGTTATATGGTATAACGTTATAACGTATTACGCTATATATAATATCGTTATATGGTATAACGTTATAACGTATTACGTTATATAACATAACGTTATAACGTATTACGATATATGGAATAACGTTGTAACGTATTATGTTATATACAATATCGTCATAACGTACTACGTTATATGGTATAACGTTATAACGTATTACGTTATATGGTATAAGGTTATAACGTATTACGTTATATGGTATAACGTTATAACGTATTGTGTTATATACAATAACGTCATAACGTACTACGTTATATGGTATAACGTTATAACGTATTACGTTATATGGAATAACGTTATAACGTACTATGTTATATACAATAACGTCATAACGTACTACGTTATATGGTATAACGTTGTAACGTATTACGTTATATGGAATAACGTTATAACGTATTATGTTATATACAATAACGTCATAACGTACTACGTTATATGGTATAACGTTATAACGTATTACGTTATATCGAATAACGTTATAACGTATTACGTTATATGGTATAACGTTAGAACGTATTACGCTATATATAATATCGTTATATGGTATAACGTTATAACGTATTACGTTATATGGTATAACGTTATAACGTATTACGTTATACGGTATAACGTTATAACGTATTACGTTACTTGGAATAACGTTATAACGTATTATGATATATAAAATAACGTCGTAACGTAATACGTCACGTGGTATAACGTTATAACGTATTACGTTATATGAAATATCGTTATATGGTATAACATGATAACGTTATAACGTATTACGTTATATAACATAACGTTATAACGTATTACGATATATGGAATAACGTTGTAACGTATTATGTTATATACAATATCGTCATAACGTACTACGTTATATGGTATAACGTTATAACGTATTACGTTATATCGAATAACTTTATAACGTATTACGTTATATGGTATAACGCTATAACGTATTACGCTATATATAATATCGTTATATGGTATAACGTTATAACGTATTACGTTATATGGTATAACGTTATAACGTATTACGTTATATCGAATAACGTTATAACGTATTACGTTATATGGTATAACGTTATAACGTATTACGCTATATATAATATCGTTATATGGTATAACGTTATAACGTATTACGTTATATGGTATAACGTTATAACGTATTACGTTATACGGTATAACGTTATAACGTATTACGTTATTTGGAATAACGTTATAACGTATTATGTTATATAAAATAACGTCGTAACGTAATACGTTACGTGGTATAACGTTATAACGTATTACGTTATATGAAATATCGTTATATGGTATAACATGATAACGTTATAACGTATTACGTTATATAACATAACGTTATAACGTATTACGATATATGGAATAACGTTGTAACGTATTATGTTATATACAATATCGTCATAACGTACTACGTTATATGGTATAACGTTATAACGTATTACGTTATATGGTATAAGGTTATAACGTATTACGTTATATGGTATAACGTTATAACGTATTACGTTATTTGGAATAACGTTATAACGTATTATGCTATATACAATAACGTCATAACGTACTACGTTATATGGTATAACGTTATAACGTATTACGTTATATCGAATAACGTTATAACGTATTACGTTATATGGTATAACGTTATAACGTATTACGCTATATATAATATCGTTATATGGTATAACGTTATAACGTATTATGTTATATACAATAACGTCATAACGTACTACGTTATATGGTATAACGTTGTAACGTATTACGTTATATGGAATAACGTTATAACGTATTATGTTATATACAATAACGTCATAACGTACTACGTTATATGGTATAACGTTATAACGTATTACGTTATATCGAATAACGTTATAACGTATTACGATATATATCTAATAACGTTGTAACGTATTGTGTTATATACAATAACGTCACAACGTACTACGTTATATGGTATAACGTTATAACGTATTACGTTGTATGGAATAACGTTATAACGTACTATGTTATATACAATGACGTCATAACGTACTACGTTATATGGTATAACGTTGTAACGTATTACGTTATATGGAATAACGTTATAACGTATTATGTTATATACAATAACGTCATAACGTACTACGTTATATGGTATAACGTTATAACGTATTACGTTATATGGTATAAGGTTATAACGTATTACGTTATATGGTATAACGTTATAACGTATTACGTTATTTGGAATAACGTTATAACGTATTATGCTATATACAATAACGTCATAACGTACTACGTTATATGGTATAACGTTATAACGTATTACGTTATATCGAATAACGTTATAACGTATTACGTTATATGGTATAACGTTATAACGTATTACGCTATATATAATATCGTTATATGGTATAACGTTATAACGTATTATGTTATATACAATAACGTCATAACGTACTACGTTATATGGTATAACGTTGTAACGTATTACGTTATATGGAATAACGTTATAACGTATTATGTTATATACAATAACGTCATAACGTACTACGTTATATGGTATAACGTTATAACGTATTACGTTATATCGAATAACGTTATAACGTATTACGATATATATCTAATAACGTTGTAACGTATTGTGTTATATACAATAACGTCACAACGTACTACGTTATATGGTATAACGTTATAACGTATTACGTTATATCGAATAACGTTATAACGTATTACGTTATATGGTATAACGTTATAACGTATTACGCTATATATAATATCGTTATATGGTATAACGTTATAACGTATTACGTTATATGGTATAACGTTATAACGTATTACGTTATATGGTATAACGTTATAACGTATTACGTTATACGGTATAACGTTATAACGTATTACGTTATTTGGAATAACGTTATAACGTATTATGATATATAAAATAACGTCGTAACGTAATACGTCACGTGGTATAACGTTATAACGTATTACGTTATATGAAATATCGTTATATGGTATAACATGATAACGTTATAACGTATTACGTTATATAACATAACGTTATAACGTATTACGATATATGGAATAACGTTGTAACGTATTATGTTATATACAATATCGTCATAACGTACTACGTTATATGGTATAACGTTACAACGTATTACGTTATATCGAATAACGTTATAACGTATTACATTATATGGTATAACGCTATAACGTATTACGCTATATATAATATCGTTATATGGTATAACGTTATAACGTATTACGTTATATGGTATAACGTTATAACGTATTACGTTATATCGAATAACGTTATAACGTATTACGTTATATGGTATAACGTTATAACGTATTACGCTATATATAATATCGTTATATGGTATAACGTTATAACGTATTACGTTATATGGTATAACGTTATACGGTATAACGTTATAACGTATTACGTTATTTGGAATAACGTTATAACGTATTATGTTATATAAAATAACTTCGTAACGTAATACGTTACGTGGTATAACGTTCTAACGTATTACGTTATATGAAATATCGTTATATGGTATAACATGATAACGTTATAACGTATTACGTTATATAACATAACGTTATAACGTATTACGATATATGGAATAACGTTGTAACGTATTATGTTATATACAATATCGTCATAACGTACTACGTTATATGGTATAACGTTATAACTTATTACGTTATATGGTATAAGGTTATAACGTATTACGTTATATGGAGTAACGTTATAACGTATTATGTTATATACAATAACGTCATAACGTACTACGTTATATGGTATAACGTTATAACGTATTACGTTATATGTAATAACGTTATAACGTACTATGTTATATACAATAACGTCATAACGTACTACGTTATATGGTATAACGTTATAACGTATTACGTTATATGGTATAAGGTTATAACGTATTACGTTATATGGTATAACGTTATAACGTATTACGTTATATCGAATAACGTTATAACGTATTACGTTATATGGTATAACGTTATAACTTATTACGCTATAAATAATATCGTTATATGGTATAACGTTATAACGAATTACGTTATATGGTATAACGTTATAACGTATTACGTTATATCGAATAACGTTATAACGTATTACGATATATATCTAATAACGTTGTAACCTATTATGTTATATACAATATCGTCATAACGTACTACGTTATATGGTATAACGTTATAACGTATTACGTTATATGGTATAAGGTTAGAACGTATTACGTTATATGGTATAACGTTATAACGTATTGTGTTATATACAATAACGTCATAACGTACTACGTTATATGGTATAAAGTTATAACGTATTACGTTATATGGAATAACGTTATAACGTACTATGTTATATACAATAACGTCATAACGTACTACGTTATATGGTATAACGTTGTAACGTATTACGTTATATGGAATAACGTTATAACGTATTATGTTATATACAATAACGTCATAACGTACTACGTTATATGGTATAACGTTATAACGTATTACGTTATATCGAATAACGTTATAACGTATTACGTTATATGGTATAACGTTATAACGTATTACGCTATATATAATATCGTTATATGGTATAACGTTATAACGTATTACGTTATATGGTATAACGTTATAACGTATTACGATATATGGAATAACGTTGTAACGTATTATGTTATATACAATATCGTCATAACGTACTACGTTATATGGTATAACGTTATAACGTATTACGTTATATGGCATAAGGTTATAACGTATTACGTTATATGGTATAACGTTATAACGTATTGTGTTATATACAATAACGTCATAACGTACTACGTTATATGGTATAACGTTATAACGTATTACGTTATAAGGAATAACGTTATAACGTACTATGTTATATACAATAACGTCATAACGTACTACGTTATATGGTATAACGTTGTAACGTATTACGTTATATCGAATAACGTTATAACGTATTACGTTATATGGTATAACGTTATAACGTATTACGCTATATATAATATCGTTATATGGTATAACGTTATAACGTATTACGTTATATGGTATAACGTTATAACGTATTACGTTATACGGTATAACGTTATAACGTATTACGTTATTTGGAATAACGTTATAACGTATTATGATATATAAAATAACGTCGTAACGTAATACGTCACGTGGTATAACGTTATAACGTATTACGTTATATGAAATATCGTTATATGGTATAACATGATAACGTTATAACGTATTACGTTATATAACATAACGTTATAACGTATTACGATATATGGAATAACGTTGTAACGTATTATGTTATATACAATATCGTCATAACGTACTACGTTATATGGTATAACGTTATAACGTATTACGTTATATCGAATAACGTTATAACGTATTACGTTATATGGTATAACGTTATAACGTATTACGCTATATATAATATCGTTATATGGTATAACGTTATAACGTATTACGTTATATGGTATAACGTTATAACGTATTACGTTATATCGAATAACGTTATAACGTATTACGTTATATGGTATAACGTTATAACGTATTAAGCTATATATAATATCGTTATATGGTATAACGTTATAACGTATTACGTTATATGGTATAACGTTATAACGTATTACGTTATATGGTATAAGGTTATAACGTATTACGTTATATGGTATAACGTTATAACGTATTACGTTATATGGTATAACGTTATAACGTATTACGTTATTTGGAATAACGTTATAACGTATTATGCTATATACAATAACGTCATAACGTACTACGTTATATGGTATAACGTTATAACGTATTACGTTATATCGAATAACGTTATAACCTATTACGTTATATGGTATAACGTTATAACGTATTACGCTATAAATAATATCGTTATATGGTATAACGTTATAACGAATTACGTTATATGGTATAACGTTATAACGTATTACGTTATATCGAATAACGTTATAACGTATTACGTTATATGGAATAACGTTATAACGTACTATGTTATATACAATAACGTCATAACGTACTACGTTATATGGTATAACGTTATAACGTATTACGTTATATCGAATAACGTTATTACGTATTACGTTATATGGTATAACGTTATAACGTATTACGCTATATATAATATCGTTATATGGTATAACGTTATAACGTATTACGTTATATGGTATAACGTTATAACGTATTACGCTATAAATAATATCGTTATATGGTATAACGTTATAACGAATTACGTTATATGGTATAACGTTATAACGTATTACGTTATATCGAATAACGTTATGACGTATTACGATATATGGAATAACGTTGTAACGTATTATGTTATATACAATATCGTCATAACGTACTACGTTATATGGTATAACGTTATAACGTATTACGTTATATGGTATAAGGTTATAACGTATTACGTTATATGGTATAACGTTATAACGTATTACGTTATTTGGAATAACGTTATAACGTATTATGCTATATACAATAACGTCATAACGTACTACGTTATATGGTATAACGTTATAACGTATTACGTTATATCGAATAACGTTATAACGTATTACGTTATATGGTATAACGTTATAACGTATTACGCTATAAATAATATCGTTATATGGTATAACGTTATAACGAATTACGTTATATGGTATAACGTTATAACGTATTACGTTATATCGAATAACGTTATGACGTATTACGATATATATCTAATAACGTTGTAACGTATTATGTTATATACAATATCGTCATAACGTACTACGTTATATGGAATAACGTTATAACGTATTACGTTATATGGAATAACGTTATAACGTATTATGTTATATACAATAACGTCATAACGTACTACGTTATATGGTATAACGTTATAACGTATTACGTTATATGGTATAAGGTTATAACGTATTACGTTATATGGTATAACGTTATAACGTATTACGTTATTTGGAATAACGTTATAACGTATTATGCTATATACAATAACGTCATAACGTACTACGTTATATGGTATAACGTTATAACGTATTACGTTATATGGAATAACGTTATAACGTATTACGTTATATCGAATAACGTTATAACGTATTACGTTATATGGTATAACGTTATAACGTATTACGCTATATATAATATCGTTATATGGTATAACGTTATAACGTATTACGTTATATGGTATAACGTTATAACGTATTACGCTATATATAATATCGTTATATGGTATAACGTTATAACGTATTACGTTATATGGTATAAGGTTATAACGTATTACGTTATATGGTATAACGTTATAACGTATTGTGTTATATACAATAACGTCATAACGTACTACGTTATATGGTATAACGTTATAACGTACTACGTTGTATGGAATAACGTTATAACGTACTATGTTATATACAATAACGTCATAACGTACTACGTTATATGGTATAACGTTGTAACGTATTACGTTATATGGAATAACGTTATAACGTATTATGTTATATACAATAACGTCATAACGTACTACGTTATATGGTATAACGTTATAACGTATTACGTTATATCGAATAACGTTATAACGTATTACGTTATATGGTATAACGTTATAACGTATTACGCTATATATAATATCGTTATATGGTATAACGTTATAACGTATTACGTTATATGGTATAACGTTATAACGTATTACGTTATACGGTATAACGTTATAACGTATTACGTTATTTGGAATAACGTTATAACGTGTTATGATATATAAAATAACGTCGTAACGTAATACGTTACGTGGTATAACGTTATAACGTATTACGTTATATGAAATATCGTTATATGGTATAACATGATAACGTTATAACGTATTACGTTATATAACATAACGTTATAACGTATTACGATATATGGAATAACGTTGTAACGTATTATGATATATACAATATCGTCATAACGTACTACGTTATATGGTATAACGTTATAACGTATTACGTTATATGGTATAAGGTTATAACGTATTACGTTATATGGTATAACGTTATAACGTATTACGTTATTTGGAATAACGTTATAACGTATTATGCTATATACAATATCGTCATAACGTACTACGTTATATGGTATAACGTTATAACGTATTACGTTATATCGAATAACGTTATAACGTATTACGTTATATGGTATAACGTTATAACGTATTACGCTATATATAATATCGTTATATGGTATAACGTTATAACGTATTATGTTATATACAATAACGTCATAACGTACTACGTTATATGGTATAACGTTGTAACGTATTACGTTATATGGAATAACGTTATAACGTATTATGTTATATACAATAACGTCATAACGTACTACGTTATATGGTATAACGTTATAACGTATTACGTTATATCGAATAACGTTATAACGTATTACGATATATATCTAATAACGTTGTAACGTATTGTGTTATATGCAATAACGTCACAACGTACTACGTTATATGGTATAACGTTATAACGTATTACGTTGTATGGAATAACGTTATAACGTACTATGTTATATACAATATCGTCATAACGTACTACGTTATATGGTATAACGTTGTAACGTATTACGTTATATGGAATAACGTTATAACGTATTATGTTATATACAATAACGTCATAACGTACTACGTTATATGGTATAACGTTATAACGTATTACGTTATATGGTATAAGGTTATAACGTATTACGTTATATGGTATAACGTTATAACGTATTACGTTATTTGGAATAACGTTATAACGTATTATGCTATATACAATAACGTCATAACGTACTACGTTATATGGTATAACGTTATAACGTATTACGTTATATCGAATAACGTTATAACGTATTACGTTATATGGTATAACGTTATAACGTATTACGCTATATATAATATCGTTATATGGTATAACGTTATAACGTATTATGTTATATACAATAACGTCATAACGTACTACGTTATATGGTATAACGTTGTAACGTATTACGTTATATGGAATAACGTTATAACGTATTATGTTATATACAATAACGTCATAACGTACTACGTTATATGGTATAACGTTATAACGTATTACGTTATATCGAATAACGTTATAACGTATTACGATATATATCTAATAACGTTGTAACGTATTGTGTTATATACAATAACGTCACAACGTACTACCTTATATGGTATAACGTTATAACGTATTACGTTATATCGAATAACGTTATAACGTATTACGTTATATGGTATAACGTTATAACGTATTACGCTATATATAATATCGTTATATGGTATAACGTTATAACGTATTACGTTATATGGTATAACGTTATAACGTATTACGTTATATGGTATAACGTTATAACGTATTACGTTATACGGTATAACGTTATAACGTATTACGTTATTTGGAATAACGTTATAACGTATTATGATATATAAAATAACGTCGTAACGTAATACGTCACGTGGTATAACGTTATAACGTATTACGTTATATGAAATATCGTTATATGGTATAACATGATAACGTTATAACGTATTACGTTATATAACATAACGTTATAACGTATTACGATATATGGAATAACGTTGTAACGTATTATGTTATATACAATATCGTCATAACGTACTACGTTATATGGTATAACGTTACAACGTATTACGTTATATCGAATAACGTTATAACGTATTACGTTATATGGTATAACGCTATAACGTATTACGCTATATATAATATCGTTATATGGTATAACGTTATAACGTATTACGTTATATGGTATAACGTTATAACGTATTACGTTATATCGAATAACGTTATAACGTATTACGTTATATGGTATAACGTTATAACGTATTACGCTATATATAATATCGTTATATGGTATAACGTTATAACGTATTACGTTATATGGTATAAAGTTATAACGTATTACGTTATACGGTATAACGTTATAACGTATTACGTTATTTGGAATAACGTTATAACGTATTATGTTATATAAAATAACTTCGTAACGTAATACGTTACGTGGTATAACGTTATAACGTATTACGTTATATGAAATATCGTTATATGGTATAACATGATAACGTTATAACGTATTACGTTATATAACATAACGTTATAACGTATTACGATATATGGAATAACGTTGTAACGTATTATGTTATATACAATATCGTCATAACGTACTACGTTATATGGTATAACGTTATAACTTATTACGTTATATGGTATAAGGTTATAACGTATTACGTTATATGGAATAACGTTATAACGTATTATGTTATATACAATAACGTCATAACGTACTACGTTATATGGTATAACGTTATAACGTATTACGTTATATGTAATAACGTTATAACGTACTATGTTATATACAATAACGTCATAACGTACTACGTTATATGGTATAACGTTATAACGTATTACGTTATATGGTATAAGGTTATAACGTATTACGTTATATGGTATAACGTTATAACGTCTTACGTTATTTGGAATAACGTTATAACGTATTATGCTATATACAATAACGTCATAACGTACTACGTTATATGGTATAACGTTATAACGTATTACGTTATATCGAATAACGTTATAACGTATTACGTTATATGGTATAACGTTATAACTTATTACGCTATAAATAATATCGTTATATGGTATAACGTTATAACGAATTACGTTATATGGTATAACGTTATAACGTATTACGTTATATCGAATAACGTTATAACGTATTACGATATATATCTAATAACGTTGTAACCTATTATGTTATATACAATATCGTCATAACGTACTACGTTATATGGTATAACGTTATAACGTATTACGTTATATGGTATAAGGTTAGATCGTATTACGTTATATGGTATAACGTTATAACGTATTGTGTTATATACAATAACGTCATAACGTACTACGTTATATGGTATAACGTTATAACGTATTACGTTATATGGAATAACGTTATAACGTACTATGTTATATACAATAACGTCATAACGTACTACGTTATATGGTATAACGTTGTAACGTATTACGTTATATGGAATAACGTTATAACGTATTATGTTATATACAATAACGTCATAACGTACTACGTTATATGGTATAACGTTATAACGTATTACGTTATATCGAATAACGTTATAACGTATTACGTTATATGGTATAACGTTATAACGTATTACGGTATATATAATATCGTTATATGGTATAACGTTATAACGTATTACGTTATATGGTATAACGTTATAACGTATTACGATATATGGAATAACGTTGTAACGTATTATGTTATATACAATATCGTCATAACGTACTACGTTATATGGTATAACGTTATAACGTATTACGTTATATGGCATAAGGTTATAACGTATTACGTTATATGGTATAACGTTATAACGTATTGTGTTATATACAATAACGTCATAACGTACTACGTTATATGGTATAACGTTATAACGTATTACGTTATAAGGAATAACGTTATAACGTACTATGTTATATACAATAACGTCATAACGTACTACGTTATATGGTATAACGTTGTAACGTATTACGTTATATCGAATAACGTTATAACGTATTACGTTATATGGTATAACGTTATAACGTATTACGCTATATATAATATCGTTATATGGTATAACGTTATAACGTATTACGTTATATGGTATAACGTTATAACGTATTACGTTATACGGTATAACGTTATAACGTATTACGTTATTTGGAATAACGTTATAACGTATTACGCTATATATAATATCGTTATATGGTATAACGTTATAACGTATTACGTTATATGGTATAACGTTATAACGTATTACGCTATATATAATATCGTTATATGGTATAACGTTATAACGTATTACGTTATATGGTATAACGTTATAACGTATTACGTTATATCGAATAACGTTATAACGTATTACGTTATATGGTATAACGTTATAACGTATTAAGCTATATATAATATCGTTATATGGTATAACGTTATAACGTATTACGTTATATGGTATAACGTTATAACGTATTACGTTATATGGTATAAGGTTATAACGTATTACGTTATATGGTATAACGTTATAACGTATTACGTTATATGGTATAACGTTATAACGTATTACGTTATTTGGAATAACGTTATAACGTATTATGCTATATACAATAACGTCATAACGTACTACGTTATATGGTATAACGTTATAACGTATTACGTTATATCGAATAACGTTATAACCTATTACGTTATATGGTATAACGTTATAACGTATTACGCTATAAATAATATCGTTATATGGTATAACGTTATAACGAATTACGTTATATGGTATAACGTTATAACGTATTACGTTATATCGAATAACGTTATAACGTATTACGTTATATGGAATAACGTTATAACGTACTATGTTATATACAATAACGTCATAACGTACTACCTTATATGGTATAACGTTATAACGTATTACGTTATATCGAATAACGTTATTACGTATTACGTTATATGGTATAACGTTATAACGTATTACGCTATATATAATATCGTTATATGGTATAACGTTATAACGTATTACGTTATATGGTATAACGTTATAACGTATTACGCTATAAATAATATCGTTATATGGTATAACGTTATAACGAATTACGTTATATGGTATAACGTTATAACGTATTACGTTATATCGAATAACGTTATGACGTATTACGATATATGGAATAACGTTGTAACGTATTATGTTATATACAATATCGTCATAACGTACTACGTTATATGGTATAACGTTATAACGTATTACGTTATATGGTATAAGGTTATAACGTATTACGTTATATGGTATAACGTTATAACGTATTACGTTATTTGGAATAACGTTATAACGTATTATGCTATATACAATAACGTCATAACGTACTACGTTATATGGTATAACGTTATAACGTATTACGTTATATCGAATAACGTTATAACGTATTACGTTATATGGTATAACGTTATAACGTATTACGCTATAAATAATATCGTTATATGGTATAACGTTATAACGAATTACGTTATATGGTATAACGTTATAACGTATTACGTTATATCGAATAACGTTATGACGTATTACGATATATATCTAATAACGTTGTAACGTATTATGTTATATACAATATCGTCATAACGTACTACGTTATATGGAATAACGTTATAACGTATTACGTTATATGGAATAACGTTATAACGTATTATGTTATATACAATAACGTCATAACGTACTACGTTATATGGTATAACGTTATAACGTATTACGTTATATGGTATAAGGTTATAACGTATTACGTTATATGGTATAACGTTATAACGTATTACGTTATTTGGAATAACGTTATAACGTATTATGCTATATACAATAACGTCATAACGTACTACGTTATATGGTATAACGTTATAACGTATTACGTTATATGGAATAACGTTATAACGTATTATGTTATATACAATAACGTCATAACGTACTACGTTATATGGTATAACGTTATAACGTATTACGTTATAACGAATAACGTTATAACGTATTACGTTATATGGTATAACGTTATAACGTATTGCGCTATATATAATATCGTTATATGGTATAACGTTATAACGTATTACGTTATATAACATAACGTTATAACGTATTACGATATATGGAATAACGTTGTAACGTATTATGTTATATACAATATCGTCATAACGTACTACGTTATATGGTATAACGTTATAACGTATTACGTTATATGGTATAAGGTTATAACGTATTACGTTATATGGTATAACGTTATAACGTATTGTGTTATATACAATAACGTCATAACGTACTACGTTATATGGTATAACGTTATAACGTACTACGTTGTATGGAATAACGTTATAACGTACTATGTTATATACAATAACGTCATAACGTACTACGTTATATGGTATAACGTTGTAACGTATTACGTTATATGGAATAACGTTATAACGTATTATGTTATATACAATAACGTCATAACGTACTACGTTATATGGTATAACGTTATAACGTATTACGTTATATCGAATAACGTTATAACGTATTACGTTATATGGTATAACGTTATAACGTATTACGCTATATATAATATCGTTATATGGTATAACGTTATAACGTATTACGTTATATGGTATAACGTTATAACGTATTACGTTATACGGTATAACGTTATAACGTATTACGTTATTTGGAATAACGTTATAACGTGTTATGATATATAAAATAACGTCGTAACGTAATACGTCACGTGGTATAACGTTATAACGTATTACGTTATATGAAATATCGTTATATGGTATAACATGATAACGTTATAACGTATTACGTTATATAACATAACGTTATAACGTATTACGATATATGGAATAACGTTGTAACGTATTATGTTATATACAATATCGTCATAACGTACTACGTTATATGGTATAACGTTATAACTTATTACGTTATATGGTATAAGGTTATAACGTATTACGTTATATGGAATAACGTTATAACGTATTATGTTATATACAATAACGTCATAACGTACTACGTTATATGGTATAACGTTATAACGTATTACGTTAAATGGAATAACGTTATAACGTACTATGTTATATACAATAACGTCATAACGTACTGCGTTATATGGTATAACGTTATAACGTATTACGTTATATCGAATAACGTTATAACGTATTACGTTATATGGTATAACGTTATAACGTATTACGCTATATATAATATCGTTATATGGTATAACGTTATAACGTATTACGTTATAGGGTATAACGTTATAACGTATTACGTTATACGGTATAACGTTATAACGTATTACGTTATTTGGAATAACGTTATAACGTATTATGTTATATAAAATAACGTAGTAACGTAATACGTTACGTGGTATAACGTTATAACGTATTACGTTATATGAAATATCGTTATATGGTATAACATGATAACGTTATAACGTATTACGTTATATAACATAACGTTATAACGTATTACGATATATGGAATAACGTTGTAACGTATTATGATATATACAATATCGTCATAACGTACTACGTTATATGGTATAACGTTATAACGTATTACGTTATATGGTATAAGGTTATAACGTATTACGTTATATGGTATAACGTTATAACGTATTACGTTATTTGGAATAACGTTATAACGTATTATGCTATATACAATATCGTCATAACGTACTACGTTATATGGTATAACGTTATAACGTATTACGTTATATCGAATAACGTTATAACGTATTACGTTATATGGTATAACGTTATAACGTATTACGCTATAAATAATATCGTTATATGGTATAACGTTATAACGAATTACGTTATATGGTATAACGTTATAACGAATTACGTTATATGGTATAACGTTATAACGTATTACGTTATATCGAATAACGTTATAACGTATTACGATATATATCTAATAACGTTGTAACCTATTATGTTATATACAATATCGTCATAACGTACTACGTTATATGGTATAACGTTATAACGTATTACGTTATATGGTATAAGGTTAGAACGTATTACGTTATATGGTATAACGTTATAACGTATTGTGTTATATACAATAACGTCATAACGTACTACGTTATATGGTATAACGTTATAACGTATTACGTTATATGGAATAACGTTATAACGTACTATGTTATATACAATAACGTCATAACGTACTACGTTATATGGTATAACGTTGTAACGTACTACGTTATATGGAATAACGTTATAACGTATTATGTTATATACAATAACGTCATAACGTACTACGTTATATGGTATAACGTTATAACGTATTACGTTATATCGAATAACGTTATAACGTATTACGTTATATGGTATAACGTTATAACGTATTACGCTATATATAATATCGTTATATGGTATAACGTTATAACGTATTACGTTATATGGTATAACGTTATAACGTATTACGTTATACGGTATAACGTTATAACGTATTACGTTATTTGGAATAACGTTATAACGTATTATGATATATAAAATAACGTCGTAACGTAATACGTCACGTGGTATAACGTTATAACGTATTACGTTATATGAAATATCGTTATATGGTATAACATGATAACGTTATAACGTATTACGTTATATAACATAACGTTATAACGTATTACGATATATGGAATAACGTTGTAACGTATTATGTTATATACAATATCGTCATAACGTACTACGTTATATGGTATAACGTTATAACGTATTACGCTATATACAATATCGTTATATGGTATAACGTTATAACGTATTACGTTATATGGTATAACGTTATAACGTATTACGTTATACGGTATAACGTTATAACGTATTACGTTATTTGGAATAACGTTATAACGTATTATGATATATAAAATAACGTCGTAACGTAATACGTCACGTGGTATAACGTTATAACGTATTACGTTATATGAAATATCGTTATATGGTATAACATGATAACGTTATAACGTATTACGTTATATAACATAACGTTATAACGTATTACGATATATGGAATAACGTTGTAACGTATTATGTTATATACAATATCGTCATAACGTACTACGTTATATGGTATAACGTTATAACGTATTACGTTATATGGTATAAGGTTATAACGTATTACGTTATATGGTATAACGTTATAACGTATTACGTTATTTGGAATAACGTTATAACGTATTATGCTATATACAATATCGTCATAACGTACTACGTTATATGGTATAACGTTATAACGTATTACGTTATATCGAATAACGTTATAACGTATTACGTTATATGGTATAACGTTATAACGTATTACGCTATAAATAATATCGTTATATGGTATAACGTTATAACGAATTACGTTATATGGTATAACGTTATAACGAATTACGTTATATGGTATAACGTTATAACGTATTACGTTATATCGAATAACGTTATAACGTATTACGATATATATCTAATAACGTTGTAACCTATTATGTTATATACAATATCGTCATAACGTACTACGTTATATGGTATAACGTTATAACGTATTACGTTATATGGTATAAGGTTAGAACGTATTACGTTATATGGTATAACGTTATAACGTATTGTGTTATATACAATAACGTCATAACGTACTACGTTATATGGTATAACGTTATAACGTATTACGTTATATGGAATAACGTTATAACGTACTATGTTATATACAATAACGTCATAACGTACTACGTTATATGGTATAACGTTGTAACGTACTACGTTATATGGAATAACGTTATAACGTATTATGTTATATACAATAACGTCATAACGTACTACGTTATATGGTATAACGTTATAACGTATTACGTTATATCGAATAACGTTATAACGTATTACGTTATATGGTATAACGTTATAACGTATTACGCTATATATAATATCGTTATATGGTATAACGTTATAACGTATTACGTTATATGGTATAACGTTATAACGTATTACGTTATACGGTATAACGTTATAACGTATTACGTTATTTGGAATAACGTTATAACGTATTATGATATATAAAATAACGTCGTAACGTAATACGTCACGTGGTATAACGTTATAACGTATTACGTTATATGAAATATCGTTATATGGTATAACATGATAACGTTATAACGTATTACGTTATATAACATAACGTTATAACGTATTACGATATATGGAATAACGTTGTAACGTATTATGTTATATACAATATCGTCATAACGTACTACGTTATATGGTATAACGTTATAACGTATTACGCTATATACAATATCGTTATATGGTATAACGTTATAACGTATTACGTTATATGGTATAACGTTATAACGTATTACGTTATACGGTATAACGTTATAACGTATTACGTTATTTGGAATAACGTTATAACGTATTATGATATATAAAATAACGTCGTAACGTAATACGTCACGTGGTATAACGTTATAACGTATTACGTTATATGAAATATCGTTATATGGTATAACATGATAACGTTATAACGTATTACGTTATATAACATAACGTTATAACGTATTACGATATATGGAATAACGTTGTAACGTATTATGTTATATACAATATCGTCATAACGTACTACGTTATATGGTATAACGTTATAACGTATTACGTTATATGGTATAAGGTTATAACGTATTACGTTATATCGAATAACGTTATAACGTATTACGTTATATGGTATAACGTTATAACGTATTACGTTATATGGAATAACGTTATAACGTATTATGTTATATACAATAACGTCATAACGTACTACGTCATATGGTACAACGTTATAACGTATTACGTTATATGGAATAACGTTATAACGTATTATGTTATATACAATAACGTCATAACGTACTACGTTATATGGTATAACGTTATAACGTATTACGTTATATCGAATAACGTTATAACGTATTACGTTATATGGTATAACGTTATAACGTATTACGCTATATTATATCGTTATATGGTATAACGTTATATCGTATTACGTTATATGGTATATCGTTATAACGTATTACGTTATACGGTATAACGTTATAACGTATTACGTTATTTGGAATAACGTTATAACGTATTATGTTATATAAAATAACTTCGTAACGTAATACGTTACGTGGTATAACGTTATAACGTATTACGTTATATGAAATATCGTTATATGGTATAACATGATAACGTTATAACGTATTACGTTATATAACATAACGTTATAACGTATTACGATATATGGAATAACGTTGTAACGTATTATGGTATATACAATATCGTCATAACGTACTACGTTATATGGTATAACGTTATAACGTATTACGTTATATGGTATAAGGTTATAACGTATTACGTTATATCGAATAACGTTATAACGTATTACGTTATATGGTATAACGTTATAACGTATTACGTTATAAAAAATATCGTTATATGGTATAACGTTATATCGTATTACTTTATATGATATAACGTTATAACGTATTACGTTATATGGTATAACGTTATAACCTATTACGTTATTTGGAATAACGTTATAACGTATTATGCTATATACAATAACGTCATAACGTACTACGTTATATGGTATAACGTTATAACGTATTACGTTATATCGAATAACGTTATAACGTATTACGTTATATGGTATAACGTTATAACGTATTACGCTATATATAATATCGTTATATGGTATAACGTTATAACGAATTACGTTATATGGAATAACGTTATAACGTATTATGTTATATACAATAACGTCATAACGTACTACGTTATATGGTATAACGTTATAACGTATTACGTTATATCGAATAACGTTATAACGTATTACGTTATGTGGTATAACGTTATAACGTATTACGCTATATATAATATCGTTATATGGTATAACGTTATAACGTATTACGTTATATGGAATAACGTTATAAAGTATTATGTTATATACAATAACGTCATAACGTACTACGTTATATGGTATAACGTTATAACGTATTACGTTATATGGAATAACGTTATAACGTACTATGTTATATACAATAACGTCATAACGTACTACGTTATATGGTATAACGTTATAACGTATTACGTTATATGGTATAACGTTATAACGTATTACGTTATATGGAATAACGTTATAACGTATTATGTTATATACAATAACGTCATAACGTACTACGTTATATGGTATAACGTTATAACGTATTACGTTATATGGAATAACGTTATAACGTATTATGTTATATACAATAACGTCATAACGTACTACGTTATATGGTATAACGTTATAACGTATTACGTTATATGGAATAACGTTATAACGTACTATGTTATATACAATAACGTCATAACGTACTACGTTATATGGTATAACGTTATAACGTATTACGTTATATCGAATAACGTTATAACGTATTACGTTATATGGTATAACGTTATAACGTATTACGCTATATATAATATCGTTATATGGTATAACGTTATAACGTATTACGTTATAGGGTATAACGTTATAACGTATTACGTTATACGGTATAACGTTATAACGTATTACGTTATTTGGAATAACGTTATAACGTATTATGTTATATAAAATAACGTAGTAACGTAATACGTTACGTGGTATAACGTTATAACGTATTACGTTATATGAAATATCGTTATATGGTATAACATGATAACGTTATAACGTATTACGTTATATAACATAACGTTATAACGTATTACGATATATGGAATAACGTTGTAACGTATTATGATATATACAATATCGTCATAACGTACTACGTTATATGGTATAACGTTATAACGCATTACGTTATATGGTATAAGGTTATAACGTATTACGTTATATGGAATAACGTTATAACGTATTGTGTTATATACAATAACGTCATAACGTACTACGTTACATGGTATAACGTTATAGCGTATTACGTTATAAAAAATATCGTTATATGGTATAACGTTATATCGTATTACTTTATATGATATATCGTTATAACGTATTACGTTATATGGTATAACGTTATAACGTATTACGTTATTTGGAATAACGTTATAACGTATTATGCTATATACAATAACGTCATAACGTACTACGTTATATGGTATAACGTTATAACGTATTACGTTATATCGAATAACGTTATAACGTATTACGTTATATGGTATAACGTTATAACGTATTACGCTATATATAATATCGTTATATGATATAACGTTATAACGAATTACGTTATATGGTATAACGTTATAACGTATTACAGTATATCGAATAACGTTATAACGTATCACGATATATGGAATATCGTTGTAACGTATTATGTTATATACAATATCGTCATAACGTACTACGTTATATGGTATAACGTTATAACGTATTACGTTATATGGTATAAGGTTATAACGTATTACGTTATATCGAATAACGTTATAACGTATTACGTTATATGGTATAACGTTATAACGTATTACGTTATATGGAATAACGTTATAACGTATTATGTTATATACAATAACGTCATAACGTACTACGTTATATGGTATAACGTTATAACGTATTACGTTATATGGAATAACGTTATAACGTATTATGTTATATACAATAACGTCATAACGTACTACGTTATATGGTATAACGTTATAACGTATTACGTTATATGGAATAACGTTATAACGTACTATGTTATGTACAATAGCGTCATAACGTACTACGTTATATGGTATAACGTTGTAACGTATTATGTTATATGGAATAACGTTATAACGTATTATGTTATATACAATAACGTCATAACGTACTACGTTATATGGTATAACGTTATAACGTATTACGTTATATCGAATAACGTTATAACGTATTACGTTATATGGTATAACGTTATAACGTATTACGCTATATATAATATCGTTATATGATATAACGTTATAACGTATTACAGTATATCGAATAACGTTATAACGTATCACGATATATGGAATATCGTTGTAACGTATTATGTTATATACAATATCGTCATAACGTACTACGTTATATGGTATAACGTTATAACGTATTACGTTATATGGTATAAGGTTATAACGTATTACGTTATATCGAATAACGTTATAACGTATTACGTTATATGGTATAACGTTATAACGTATTACGTTATATGGAATAACGTTATAACGTATTATGTTATATACAATAACGTCATAACGTACTACGTTATATGGTATAACGTTATAACGTATTACGTTATATGGAATAACGTTATAACGTATTATGTTATATACAATAACGTCATAACGTACTACGTTATATGGTATAACGTTATAACGTATTACGTTATATGGAATAACGTTATAACGTACTATGTTATGTACAATAACGTCATAACGTACTACGTTATATGGTATAACGTTGTAACGTATTACGTTATATGGAATAACGTTATAACGTATTATGTTATATACAATAACGTCATAACGTACTACGTTATATGGTATAACGTTATAACGTATTACGTTATATCGAATAACGTTATAACGTATTACGTTATATGGTATAACGTTATGACGTATTACGCTATATATAATATCGTTATATGGTATAACGTTATAACGTATTACGTTATATGGTATAACGTTATAACGTATTACGTTATACGGTATAACGTTATAACGTATTACGTTATTTGGAATAACGTTATAACGTATTATGTTATATAAAATAACGTCGTAACGTAATACGTTACGTGGTATAACGTTATAACGTATTACGTTATATGAAATATCGTTATATGGTATAACATGATAACGTTATAACGTATTACGTTATATAACATAACGTTATAACGTATTACGATATATGGAATAACGTTGTAACGTTTTATGTTATATACAATATCGTCATAACGTACTACGTTATATGGTATAACGTTATAACGTATTACGTTATATGGTATAAGGTTATAACGTATTACGTTATATGGTATAACGTTATAACGTATTACGTTATTTGGAATAACGTTATAACGTATTATGCTACATACAATAACGTCATAACGTACTACGTTATATGGTATAACGTTATAACGTATTACGTTATATCGAATAACGTTATAACGTATTACGTTATATGGTATAACGTTATAACGTATTACGTTATAAAAAATATCGTTATATGGTATAACGTTATATCGTATTACTTTATATGATATAACGTTATAACGTATTACGTTATATGGTATAACGTTATAACCTATTACGTTATTTGGAATAACGTTATAACGTATTATGCTATATACAATAACGTCATAACGTACTACGTTATATGGTATAACGTTATAACGTATTACGTTATATCGAATAACGTTATAACGTATTACGTTATATGGTATAACGTTATAACGTATTACGCTATATATAATATCGTTATATGGTATAACGTTATAACGAATTACGTTATATGGAATAACGTTATAACGTATTATGTTATATACAATAACGTCATAACGTACTACGTTATATGGTATAACGTTATAACGTATTACGTTATATCGAATAACGTTATAACGTATTACGTTATGTGGTATAACGTTATAACGTATTACGCTATATATAATATCGTTATATGGTATAACGTTATAACGTATTACGTTATATGGAATAACGTTATAAAGTATTATGTTATATACAATAACGTCATAACGTACTACGTTATATGGTATAACGTTATAACGTATTACGTTATATGGAATAACGTTATAACGTACTATGTTATATACAATAACGTCATAACGTACTACGTTATATGGTATAACGTTATAACGTATTACGTTATATGGTATAACGTTATAACGTATTACGTTATATGGAATAACGTTATAACGTATTATGTTATATACAATAACGTCATAACGTACTACGTTATATGGTATAACGTTATAACGTATTACGTTATATGGAATAACGTTATAACGTATTATGTTATATACAATAACGTCATAACGTACTACGTTATATGGTATAACGTTATAACGTATTACGTTATATGGAATAACGTTATAACGTACTATGTTATATACAATAACGTCATAACGTACTACGTTATATGGTATAACGTTATAACGTATTACGTTATATCGAATAACGTTATAACGTATTACGTTATATGGTATAACGTTATAACGTATTACGCTATATATAATATCGTTATATGGTATAACGTTATAACGTATTACGTTATAGGGTATAACGTTATAACGTATTACGTTATACGGTATAACGTTATAACGTATTACGTTATTTGGAATAACGTTATAACGTATTATGTTATATAAAATAACGTAGTAACGTAATACGTTACGTGGTATAACGTTATAACGTATTACGTTATATGAAATATCGTTATATGGTATAACATGATAACGTTATAACGTATTACGTTATATAACATAACGTTATAACGTATTACGATATATGGAATAACGTTGTAACGTATTATGATATATACAATATCGTCATAACGTACTACGTTATATGGTATAACGTTATAACGCATTACGTTATATGGTATAAGGTTATAACGTATTACGTTATATGGAATAACGTTATAACGTATTGTGTTATATACAATAACGTCATAACGTACTACGTTACATGGTATAACGTTATAGCGTATTACGTTATAAAAAATATCGTTATATGGTATAACGTTATATCGTATTACTTTATATGATATATCGTTATAACGTATTACGTTATATGGTATAACGTTATAACGTATTACGTTATTTGGAATAACGTTATAACGTATTATGCTATATACAATAACGTCATAACGTACTACGTTATATGGTATAACGTTATAACGTATTACGTTATATCGAATAACGTTATAACGTATTACGTTATATGGTATAACGTTATAACGTATTACGCTATATATAATATCGTTATATGATATAACGTTATAACGAATTACGTTATATGGTATAACGTTATAACGTATTACAGTATATCGAATAACGTTATAACGTATCACGATATATGGAATATCGTTGTAACGTATTATGTTATATACAATATCGTCATAACGTACTACGTTATATGGTATAACGTTATAACGTATTACGTTATATGGTATAAGGTTATAACGTATTACGTTATATCGAATAACGTTATAACGTATTACGTTATATGGTATAACGTTATAACGTATTACGTTATATGGAATAACGTTATAACGTATTATGTTATATACAATAACGTCATAACGTACTACGTTATATGGTATAACGTTATAACGTATTACGTTATATGGAATAACGTTATAACGTACTATGTTATGTACAATAGCGTCATAACGTACTACGTTATATGGTATAACGTTGTAACGTATTATGTTATATGGAATAACGTTATAACGTATTATGTTATATACAATAACGTCATAACGTACTACGTTATATGGTATAACGTTATAACGTATTACGTTATATCGAATAACGTTATAACGTATTACGTTATATGGTATAACGTTATAACGTATTACGCTATATATAATATCGTTATATGATATAACGTTATAACGAATTACGTTATATGGTATAACGTTATAACGTATTACAGTATATCGAATAACGTTATAACGTATCACGATATATGGAATATCGTTGTAACGTATTATGTTATATACAATATCGTCATAACGTACTACGTTATATGGTATAACGTTATAACGTATTACGTTATATGGTATAAGGTTATAACGTATTACGTTATATCGAATAACGTTATAACGTATTACGTTATATGGAATAACGTTATAACGTATTACGTTATATAACATAACGTTATAACGTATTACGATATATGGAATAACGTTATAACGTATTACGTTATATAACATAACGTTATAACGTATTACGATATATGGAATAACGTTGTAACGTATTATGGTATATACAATATCGTCATAACGTACTACGTTATATGGTATAACGTTGTAACGTATTACGTTATATAACATAACGTTATAACGTATTACGATATATGGAATAACGTTGTAACGTATTATGGTATATACAATATCGTCATAACGTACTACGTTATATGGTATAACGTTGTAACGTATTACGTTATATGGAATAACGTTATAACGTATTACGATATATGGAATAACGTTGTAACGTATTATGTTATATACAATAACGTCATAACGTACTACGTTATATGGTATAACGTTATAACGTATTACGTTATATAACATAACGTTATAACGTATTACGTTATATGGAATAACGTTGTAACGTATTATGGTATATACAATATCGTCATAACGTACTACGTTATATGGTATAACGTTGTAACGTATTACGTTATATGGAATAACGTTATAACGTATTACGATATATGGAATAACGTTGTAACGTATTATGTTATATACAATAACGTCATAACGTACTACGTTACGTGGTATAACGTTATAACGTATTACGTTATATGAAATATCGTTATATGGTATAACATGATAACGTTATAACGTATTACGTTATATAACATAACGTTATAACGTATTACGTTATATGGAATAACGTTATAACGTATTATGTTATATACAATAACGTCATAACGTACTACGTTATATGGTATAACGTTATAACGTATTACGTTATATAACATAACGTTATAACGTATTACGATATATGGAATAACGTTGTAACGTATTATGGTATATACAATATCGTCATAACGTACTACGTTATATGGTATAACGTTGTAACGTATTACGTTATATGGAATAACGTTATAACGTATTATGTTATATACAATAACGTCATAACGTACTACGTTATATGGTATAACGTTATAACGTATTACGTTATATCGAATAACGTTATAACGTATTACGTTATATGGTATAACGTTATAACGTATTACGCTATATATAATATCGTTATATGGTATAACGTTATAACGTATTACGTTATATGGTATAACGTTATAACGTATTACGTTATACGGTATAACGTTATAACGTATTACGTTATTTGGAATAACGTTATAACGTGTTATGATATATAAAATAACGTCGTAACGTAATACGTCACGTGGTATAACGTTATAACGTATTACGTTATATGAAATATCGTTATATGGTATAACATGATAACGTTATAACGTATTACGTTATATAACATAACGTTATAACGTATTACGATATATGGAATAACGTTGTAACGTATTATGTTATATACAATATCGTCATAACGTACTACGTTATATGGTATAACGTTATAACTTATTACGTTATATGGTATAAGGTTATAACGTATTACGTTATATGGAATAACGTTATAACGTATTATGTTATATACAATAACGTCATAACGTACTACGTTATATGGTATAACGTTATAACGTATTACGTTAAATGGAATAACGTTATAACGTACTATGTTATATACAATAACGTCATAACGTACTGCGTTATATGGTATAACGTTATAACGTATTACGTTATATCGAATAACGTTATAACGTATTACGTTATATGGTATAACGTTATAACGTATTACGCTATATATAATATCGTTATATGGTATAACGTTATAACGTATTACGTTATAGGGTATAACGTTATAACGTATTACGTTATACGGTATAACGTTATAACGTATTACGTTATTTGGAATAACGTTATAACGTATTATGTTATATAAAATAACGTAGTAACGTAATACGTTACGTGGTATAACGTTATAACGTATTACGTTATATGAAATATCGTTATATGGTATAACATGATAACGTTATAACGTATTACGTTATATAACATAACGTTATAACGTATTACGATATATGGAATAACGTTGTAACGTATTATGATATATACAATATCGTCATAACGTACTACGTTATATGGTATAACGTTATAACGTATTACGTTATATGGTATAAGGTTATAACGTATTACGTTATATGGTATAACGTTATAACGTATTACGTTATTTGGAATAACGTTATAACGTATTATGCTATATACAATATCGTCATAACGTACTACGTTATATGGTATAACGTTATAACGTATTACGTTATATCGAATAACGTTATAACGTATTACGTTATATGGTATAACGTTATAACGTATTACGCTATAAATAATATCGTTATATGGTATAACGTTATAACGAATTACGTTATATGGTATAACGTTATAACGAATTACGTTATATGGTATAACGTTATAACGTATTACGTTATATCGAATAACGTTATAACGTATTACGATATATATCTAATAACGTTGTAACCTATTATGTTATATACAATATCGTCATAACGTACTACGTTATATGGTATAACGTTATAACGTATTACGTTATATGGTATAAGGTTAGAACGTATTACGTTATATGGTATAACGTTATAACGTATTGTGTTATATACAATAACGTCATAACGTACTACGTTATATGGTATAACGTTATAACGTATTACGTTATATGGAATAACGTTATAACGTACTATGTTATATACAATAACGTCATAACGTACTACGTTATATGGTATAACGTTGTAACGTACTACGTTATATGGAATAACGTTATAACGTATTATGTTATATACAATAACGTCATAACGTACTACGTTATATGGTATAACGTTATAACGTATTACGTTATATCGAATAACGTTATAACGTATTACGTTATATGGTATAACGTTATAACGTATTACGCTATATATAATATCGTTATATGGTATAACGTTATAACGTATTACGTTATATGGTATAACGTTATAACGTATTACGTTATACGGTATAACGTTATAACGTATTACGTTATTTGGAATAACGTTATAACGTATTATGATATATAAAATAACGTCGTAACGTAATACGTCACGTGGTATAACGTTATAACGTATTACGTTATATGAAATATCGTTATATGGTATAACATGATAACGTTATAACGTATTACGTTATATAACATAACGTTATAACGTATTACGATATATGGAATAACGTTGTAACGTATTATGTTATATACAATATCGTCATAACGTACTACGTTATATGGTATAACGTTATAACGTATTACGCTATATACAATATCGTTATATGGTATAACGTTATAACGTATTACGTTATATGGTATAACGTTATAACGTATTACGTTATACGGTATAACGTTATAACGTATTACGTTATTTGGAATAACGTTATAACGTATTATGATATATAAAATAACGTCGTAACGTAATACGTCACGTGGTATAACGTTATAACGTATTACGTTATATGAAATATCGTTATATGGTATAACATGATAACGTTATAACGTATTACGTTATATAACATAACGTTATAACGTATTACGATATATGGAATAACGTTGTAACGTATTATGTTATATACAATATCGTCATAACGTACTACGTTATATGGTATAACGTTATAACGTATTACGTTATATGGTATAAGGTTATAACGTATTACGTTATATCGAATAACGTTATAACGTATTACGTTATATGGTATAACGTTATAACGTATTACGTTATATGGAATAACGTTATAACGTATTATGTTATATACAATAACGTCATAACGTACTACGTCATATGGTACAACGTTATAACGTATTACGTTATATGGAATAACGTTATAACGTATTATGTTATATACAATAACGTCATAACGTACTACGTTATATGGTATAACGTTATAACGTATTACGTTATATGGAATAACGTTATAACGTATTATGTTATATACAATAACGTCATAACGTACTACGTTATATGGTATAACGTTGTAACGTATTACGTTATATGGAATAACGTTATAACGTATTATGTTATATACAATAACGTCATAACGTACTACGTTATATGGTATAACGTTATAACGTATTACGTTATATCGAATAACGTTATAACGTATTACGTTATATGGTATAACGTTATAACGTATTACGCTATATTATATCGTTATATGGTATAACGTTATATCGTATTACGTTATATGGTATATCGTTATAACGTATTACGTTATACGGTATAACGTTATAACGTATTACGTTATTTGGAATAACGTTATAACGTATTATGTTATATAAAATAACTTCGTAACGTAATACGTTACGTGGTATAACGTTATAACGTATTACGTTATATGAAATATCGTTATATGGTATAACATGATAACGTTATAACGTATTACGTTATATAACATAACGTTATAACGTATTACGATATATGGAATAACGTTGTAACGTATTATGGTATATACAATATCGTCATAACGTACTACGTTATATGGTATAACGTTATAACGTATTACGTTATATGGTATAAGGTTATAACGTATTACGTTATATCGAATAACGTTATAACGTATTACGTTATATGGTATAACGTTATAACGTATTACGTTATAAAAAATATCGTTATATGGTATAACGTTATATCGTATTACTTTATATGATATAACGTTATAACGTATTACGTTATATGGTATAACGTTATAACCTATTACGTTATTTGGAATAACGTTATAACGTATTATGCTATATACAATAACGTCATAACGTACTACGTTATATGGTATAACGTTATAACGTATTACGTTATATCGAATAACGTTATAACGTATTACGTTATATGGTATAACGTTATAACGTATTACGCTATATATAATATCGTTATATGGTATAACGTTATAACGAATTACGTTATATGGAATAACGTTATAACGTATTATGTTATATACAATAACGTCATAACGTACTACGTTATATGGTATAACGTTATATCGTATTACGTTATATCGAATAACGTTATAACGTATTACGTTATGTGGTATAACGTTATAACGTATTACGCTATATATAATATCGTTATATGGTATAACGTTATAACGTATTACGTTATATGGAATAACGTTATAAAGTATTATGTTATATACAATAACGTCATAACGTACTACGTTATATGGTATAACGTTATAACGTATTACGTTATATGGAATAACGTTATAACGTACTATGTTATATACAATAACGTCATAACGTACTACGTTATATGGTATAACGTTATAACGTATTACGTTATATGGTATAACGTTATAACGTATTACGTTATATGGAATAACGTTATAACGTATTATGTTATATACAATAACGTCATAACGTACTACGTTATATGGTATAACGTTATAACGTATTACGTTATATGGAATAACGTTATAACGTATTATGTTATATACAATAACGTCATAACGTACTACGTTATATGGTATAACGTTATAACGTATTACGTTATATGGAATAACGTTATAACGTACTATGTTATATACAATAACGTCATAACGTACTACGTTATATGGTATAACGTTATAACGTATTACGTTATATCGAATAACGTTATAACGTATTACGTTATATGGTATAACGTTATAACGTATTACGCTATATATAATATCGTTATATGGTATAACGTTATAACGTATTACGTTATAGGGTATAACGTTATAACGTATTACGTTATACGGTATAACGTTATAACGTATTACGTTATTTGGAATAACGTTATAACGTATTATGTTATATAAAATAACGTAGTAACGTAATACGTTACGTGGTATAACGTTATAACGTATTACGTTATATGAAATATCGTTATATGGTATAACATGATAACGTTATAACGTATTACGTTATATAACATAACGTTATAACGTATTACGATATATGGAATAACGTTGTAACGTATTATGATATATACAATATCGTCATAACGTACTACGTTATATGGTATAACGTTATAACGCATTACGTTATATGGTATAAGGTTATAACGTATTACGTTATATGGAATAACGTTATAACGTATTGTGTTATATACAATAACGTCATAACGTACTACGTTACATGGTATAACGTTATAGCGTATTACGTTATAAAAAATATCGTTATATGGTATAACGTTATATCGTATTACTTTATATGATATATCGTTATAACGTATTACGTTATATGGTATAACGTTATAACGTATTACGTTATTTGGAATAACGTTATAACGTATTATGCTATATACAATAACGTCATAACGTACTACGTTATATGGTATAACGTTATAACGTATTACGTTATATCGAATAACGTTATAACGTATTACGTTATATGGTATAACGTTATAACGTATTACGCTATATATAATATCGTTATATGATATAACGTTATAACGAATTACGTTATATGGTATAACGTTATAACGTATTACAGTATATCGAATAACGTTATAACGTATCACGATATATGGAATATCGTTGTAACGTATTATGTTATATACAATATCGTCATAACGTACTACGTTATATGGTATAACGTTATAACGTATTACGTTATATGGTATAAGGTTATAACGTATTACGTTATATCGAATAACGTTATAACGTATTACGTTATATGGTATAACGTTATAACGTATTACGTTATATGGAATAACGTTATAACGTATTATGTTATATACAATAACGTCATAACGTACTACGTTATATGGTATAACGTTATAACGTATTACGTTATATGGAATAACGTTATAACGTATTATGTTATATACAATAACGTCATAACGTACTACGTTATATGGTATAACGTTATAACGTATTACGTTATATGGAATAACGTTATAACGTACTATGTTATGTACAATAGCGTCATAACGTACTACGTTATATGGTATAACGTTGTAACGTATTATGTTATATGGAATAACGTTATAACGTATTATGTTATATACAATAACGTCATAACGTACTACGTTATATGGTATAACGTTATAACGTATTACGTTATATCGAATAACGTTATAACGTATTACGTTATATGGTATAACGTTATAACGTATTACGCTATATATAATATCGTTATATGATATAACGTTATAACGAATTACGTTATATGGTATAACGTTATAACGTATTACAGTATATCGAATAACGTTATAACGTATCACGATATATGGAATATCGTTGTAACGTATTATGTTATATACAATATCGTCATAACGTACTACGTTATATGGTATAACGTTATAACGTATTACGTTATATGGTATAAGGTTATAACGTATTACGTTATATCGAATAACGTTATAACGTATTACGTTATATGGTATAACGTTATAACGTATTACGTTATATGGAATAACGTTATAACGTATTATGTTATATACAATAACGTCATAACGTACTACGTTATATGGTATAACGTTATAACGTATTACGTTATATGGAATAACGTTATAACGTATTATGTTATATACAATAACGTCATAACGTACTACGTTATATGGTATAACGTTATAACGTATTACGTTATATGGAATAACGTTATAACGTACTATGTTATGTACAATAACGTCATAACGTACTACGTTATATGGTATAACGTTGTAACGTATTACGTTATATGGAATAACGTTATAACGTATTATGTTATATACAATAACGTCATAACGTACTACGTTATATGGTATAACGTTATAACGTATTACGTTATATCGAATAACGTTATAACGTATTACGTTATATGGTATAACGTTATGACGTATTACGCTATATATAATATCGTTATATGGTATAACGTTATAACGTATTACGTTATATGGTATAACGTTATAACGTATTACGTTATACGGTATAACGTTATAACGTATTACGTTATTTGGAATAACGTTATAACGTATTATGTTATATAAAATAACGTCGTAACGTAATACGTTACGTGGTATAACGTTATAACGTATTACGTTATATGAAATATCGTTATATGGTATAACATGATAACGTTATAACGTATTACGTTATATAACATAACGTTATAACGTATTACGATATATGGAATAACGTTGTAACGTTTTATGTTATATACAATATCGTCATAACGTACTACGTTATATGGTATAACGTTATAACGTATTACGTTATATGGTATAAGGTTATAACGTATTACGTTATATGGTATAACGTTATAACGTATTACGTTATTTGGAATAACGTTATAACGTATTATGCTACATACAATAACGTCATAACGTACTACGTTATATGGTATAACGTTATAACGTATTACGTTATATCGAATAACGTTATAACGTATTACGTTATATGGTATAACGTTATAACGTATTACGCTATATATAATATCGTTATATGGTATAACGTTATAACGTATTACGTTATATGGTATAACGTTATAACGTATTACGTTATACGGTATAACGTTATAACGTATTACGTTATTTGGAATAACGTTATAACGTATTATGTTATATAAAATAACGTCGTAACGTAATACGTTACGTGGTATAACGTTATAACGTATTACGTTATATGAAATATCGTTATATGGTATAACATGATAACGTTATAACGTATTACGTTATATAACATAATGTTATAACGTATTACGATATATGGAATAACGTTGTAACGTTTAATGTTATATACAATATCGTCATAACGTATTATGTTATATGGTATAAGGTTATAACGTATTACGTTATATGGTATAACGTTATAACGTATTACGTTATATGGAATAACGTTATAACGTATTATGTTATATACAATAACGTCATAACGTACTACGTTATATGGTATAACGTTATAACGTATTACGTTATATGGAATAACGTTATAACGTATTATGTTATATACAATAACGTCATAACGTACTACGTTATATGGTATAACGTTATAACGTATTACGTTATATGGAATAACGTTATAACGTATTATGTTATATACAATAACGTCATAACGTACTACGTTATATGGTATAACGTGGTAACGTATTACGTTATATGGAATAACGTTATAACGTATTATGTTATATACAATAACGTCATAACGTACTACGTTATATGGTATAACGTTATAACGTATTACGTTATATCGAATAACGTTATAACGTATTACGTTATATGGTATAACGTTATAACGTATTACGCTATATATAATATCGTTATATGGTATAACGTTATAACGTATTACGTTACATGGTATAACGTTATAACGTATTACGTTATACGGTATAACGTTATAACGTATTACGTTATTTGGAATAACGTTATAACGTATTATGTTATATAAAATAACGTCGTAACGTAATACGTTACGTGGTATAACGTTATAACGTATTACGTTATATGAAATATCGTTATATGGTATAAAATGATAACGTTATAACGTATTGCGTTATATAACATAACGTTATAACGTATTACGATATATGGAATAACGCTGTAACGTATTATGTTATATACAATATCGTCATAACGCACTACGTTATATGGTATAACGTTATAACGTATTACGTTATATGGTATAAGGTTATAACGTATTACGTTATATGGAATAACGTTATAACGTATTGTGTTATATACAATAACGTCATAACGTACTACGTTACATGGTATAACGTTATAGCGTATTACGTTATAAAAAATATCGTTATATGGTATAACGTTATATCGTATTACTTTATATGATATAACGTTATAACGTATTACGTTATATGGTATAACGTTATAACGTATTACGTTATTTGGAATAACGTTATAACGTATTATGCTATATACAATAACGTCATAACGTATTACGTTATATGGTATAACGTTATAACGTATTACGTTATATCGAATAACGTTATAACGTATTACGTTATATGGTATAACGTTATAACGTATTACGCTATATATGATATCGTTATATGGTATAACGTTATAACGAATTACGTTATATGGTATAACGTTATAACGTATTACGTTATATCGAATAACGTTATAACGTATCACGATATATGGAATAACGTTGTAACGTATTATGTTATATACAATATCGTCATAACGTACTACGTTATATGGTATAACGTTATAACGTATTACGTTATATGGTATAACGTTATAACGTATTACGCTATATATAATATCGTTATATGGTATAACGTTATAACGTATTACGTTATATGGTATAACGTTATAACGTATTACGATATATGGAATAACGTTGTAACGTATTATGTTATATACAATATCGTCATAACGTACTACGTTATATGGTATAACGTTATAACGTATTACGTTATATAACATAACGTTATAACGTATTACGATATATGGAATAACGTTGTAACGTATTATGTTATATACAATATCGTCATAACGTACTACGTTATATGGTATAACGTTATAACGTATTACGTTATATCGAATAACGTTATAACGTATTACGTTATATGGTATAACGTTATAACGTATTACGCTATATATAATATCGTTATATGGTATAACGTTATAACGTATTACGTTATATGGTATAACGTTATAACGTATTACGTTATATCGAATAACGTTATAACGTATTACGTTATATGGTATAACGTTATAACGTATTAAGCTATATATAATATCGTTATATGGTATAACGTTATAACGTATTACGTTATATGGTATAACGTTATAACGTATTACGTTATACGGTATAACGTTATAACGTATTACGTTATTTGGAATAACGTTATAACGTATTATGTTATATAAAATAACTTCGTAACGTAATACGTTACGTGGTATAACGTTATAACGTATTACGTTATATGAAATATCGTTATATGGTATAACATGATAACGTTATAACGTATTACGTTATATAACATAACGTTATAACGTATGACGATATATGGAATAACGTTGTAACGTATTATGTTATATACAATATCGTCATAACGTACTACGTTATATGGTATAACGTTATAACTTATTACGTTATATGGTATAAGGTTATAACGTATTACGTTATATGGAATAACGTTGTAACGTATTATGTTATATACAATAACGTCATAACGTACTACGTTATATGGTATAACGTTATAACGTATTACGTTATATGGAATAACGTTATAACGTACTATGTTATATACAATAACGTCATAACGTACTACGTTATATGGTATAACGTTATAACGTATTACGTTATATCGAATAACGTTATAACGTATTACGTTATATGGTATAACGTTATAACGTATTACGCTATATATAATATCGTTATATGGTATAACGTTATAACGTATTACGTTATATGGTATAACGTTATAACGTATTACGTTATACGGTATAACGTTATAACGTATTACGTTATTTGGAATAACGTTATAACGTATTATGTTATATAAAATAACGTCGTAACGTAATACGTTACGTGGTATAACGTTATAACGTATTACGTTATATGAAATATCGTTATATGGTATAACATGATAACGTTATAACGTATTACGTTATATAACATAACGTTATAACGTATTACGATATATGGAATAACGTTGTAACGTATTATGTTATATACAATATCGTCATAACGTACTACGTTATATGGTATAACGTTATAACGTATTACGTTATATGGTATAAGGTTATAACGTATTACGTTATATGGAATAACGTTATAACGTATTATGTTATATACAATAACGTCATAACGTACTACGTTATATGCTATAACGTTATAACGTATTACGTTATATCGAATAACGTTATAACGTATTACGTTATATGGTATAACGTTATAACGTATTACGCTATATATAATATCGTTATATGGTATAACGTTATAACGTATTACGTTATATAACGTAACGTTATAACGTATTACGATATATGGAATAACGTTGTAACGTATTATGTTATATACAATATCGTCATAACGTACTACGTTATATGGTATAACGTTATAACGTATTACGTTATATGGTATAAGGTTATAACGTATTACGTTATATGGTATAACGTTATAACGTATTGTGTTATATACAATAACGTCATAACGTACTACGTTATATGGTATAACGTTATAACGTACTACGTTGTATGGAATAACGTTATAACGTACTATGTTATATACAATAACGTCATAACGTACTACGTTATATGGTATAACGTTGTAACGTATTACGTTATATGGAATAACGTTATAACGTATTATGTTATATACAATAACGTCATAACGTACTACGTTATATGGTATAACGTTATAACGTATTACGTTATATCGAATAACGTTATAACGTATTACGTTATATGGTATAACGTTATAACGTATTACGCTATATATAATATCGTTATATGGTATAACGTTATAACGTATTACGTTATATGGTATAACGTTATAACGTATTACGTTATACGGTATAACGTTATAACGTATTACGTTATTTGGAATAACGTTATAACGTATTATGATATATAAAATAACGTCGTAACGTAATACGTCACGTGGTATAACGTTATAACGTATTACGTTATATGAAATATCGTTATATGGTATAACATGATAACGTTATAACGTATTACGTTATATAACATAACGTTATAACGTATTACGATATATGGAATAACGTTGTAACGTATTATGTTATATACAATATCGTCATAACGTACTACGTTATATGGTATAACGTTATAACTTATTACGTTATATGGTATAAGGTTATAACGTATTACGTTATATGGAATAACGTTATAACGTATTATGTTATATACAATAACGTCATAACGTACTACGTTATATGGTATAACGTTATAACGTATTACGTTATATGGAATAACGTTATAACGTACTATGTTATATACAATAACGTCATAACGTACTACGTTATATGGTATAACGTTATAACGTATTACGTTATATCGAATAACGTTATAACGTATTACGTTATATGGTATAACGTTATAACGTATTACGCTATATATAATATCGTTATATGGTATAACGTTATAACGTATTACGTTATATAACATAACGTTATAACGTATTACGATATATGGAATAACGTTGTAACGTATTATGTTATATACAATATCGTCATAACGTACTACGTTATATGGTATAACGTTATAACGTATTACGTTATATGGTATAAGGTTATAACGTATTACGTTATATGGTATAACGTTATAACGTATTGTGTTATATACAATAACGTCATAACGTACTACGTTATATGGTATAACGTTATAACGTACTACGTTGTATGGAATAACGTTATAACGTACTATGTTATATACAATAACGTCATAACGTACTACGTTATATGGTATAACGTTGTAACGTATTACGTTATATGGAATAACGTTATAACGTATTATGTTATATACAATAACGTCATAACGTACTACGTTATATGGTATAACGTTATAACGTATTACGTTATATCGAATAACGTTATAACGTATTACGTTATATGGTATAACGTTATAACGTATTACGCTATATATAATATCGTTATATGGTATAAGGTTATAACGTATTACGTTATATGGTATAACGTTATAACGTATTACGTTATACGGTATAACGTTATAACGTATTACGTTATTTGGAATAACGTTATAACGTATTATGATATATAAAATAACGTCGTAACGTAATACGTCACGTGGTATAACGTTATAACGTATTACGTTATATGAAATATCGTTATATGGTATAACATGATAACGTTATAACGTATTACGTTATATAACATAACGTTATAACGTATTACGATATATGGAATAACGTTGTAACGTATTATGTTATATACAATATCGTCATAACGTACTACGTTATATGGTATAACGTTATAACTTATTACGTTATATGGTATAAGGTTATAACGTATTACGTTATATGGAATAACGTTATAACGTATTATGTTATATACAATAACGTCATAACGTACTACGTTATATGGTATAACGTTATAACGTATTACGTTATTTGGAATAACGTTATAACGTATTATGTTATATAAAATAACGTAGTAACGTAATACGTTACGTGGTATAACGTTATAACGTATTACGTTATATGAAATATCGTTATATGGTATAACATGATAACGTTATAACGTATTACGTTATATAACATAACGTTATAACGTATTACGATATATGGAATAACGTTGTAACGTATTATGATATATACAATATCGTCATAACGTACTACGTTATATGGTATAACGTTATAACGTATTACGTTATATGGTATAAGGTTATAACGTATTACGCTAGAAATAATATCGTTATATGGTATAACGTTATAACGAATTACGTTATATGGTATAACGTTATAACGTATTACGTTATATCGAATAACGTTATAACGTATTACGATATATGGAATAACGTTGTAACGTATTATGATATATACAATATCGTCATAACGTACTACGTTATATGGTATAACGTTATAACGTATTACGTTATATGGTATAAGGTTATAACGTATTACGCTATAAATAATATCGTTATATGGTATAACGTTATAACGTATTACGTTATATGGTATAACGTTATAACGTATTACGTTATTTGGAATAACGTTATAACGTATTATGCTATATACAATAACGTCATAACGTACTACGTTATATGGTATAACGTTATAACGTATTACGTTATATCGAATAACGTTATAACGTATTACGTTATATGGTATAACGTTATAACGTATTACGCTATAAATAATATCGTTATATGGTATAACGTTATAACGAATTACGTTATATGGTATAACGTTATAACGTATTACGTTATATCGAATAACGTTATAACGTATTACGATATATATCTAATAACGTTGTAACCTATTATGTTATATACAATATCGTCATAACGTACTACGTTATATGGTATAACGTTATAACGTATTACGTTATATGGTATAAGGTTAGAACGTATTACGTTATATGGTATAACGTTATAACGTATTGTGTTATATACAATAACGTCATAACGTACTACGTTATATGGTATAACGTTATAACGTATTACGTTATATGGAATAACGTTATAACGTACTATGTTATATTCAATAACGTCATAACGTACTACGTTATATGGTATAACGTTGTAACGTACTACGTTATATGGAATAACGTTATAACGTATTATGTTATATACAATAACGTCATAACGTACTACGTTATATGGTATAACGTTATAACGTATTACGTTATATCGAATAACGTTATAACGTATTACGTTATATGGTATAACGTTATAACGTATTACGCTATATATAATATCGTTATATGGTATAACGTTATAACGTATTACGTTATATGGTATAACGTTATAACGTATTACGTTATACGGTATAACGTTATAACGTATTACGTTATTTGGAATAACGTTATAACGTATTATGATATATAAAATAACGTCGTAACGTAATACGTCACGTGGTATAACGTTATAACGTATTACGTTATATGAAATATCGTTATATGGTATAACATGATAACGTTATAACGTATTACGTTATATAACATAACGTTATAACGTATTACGATATATGGAATAACGTTGTAACGTATTATGTTATATACAATATCGTCATAACGTACTACGTTATATGGTATAACGTTATAACGTATTACGCTATATATAATATCGTTATATGGTATAACGTTATAACGTATTACGTTATATGGTATAACGTTATAACGTATTACGTTATACGGTATAACGTTATAACGTATTACGTTATTTGGAATAACGTTATAACGTATTATGATATATAAAATAACGTCGTACCGTAATACGTCACGTGGTATAACGTTATAACGTATTACGTTATATGAAATATCGTTATATGGTATAACATGATAACGTTATAACGTATTACGTTATATAACATAACGTTATAACGTATTACGATATATGGAGTAACGTTGTAACGTATTATGTTATATACAATATCGTCATAACGTACTACGTTATATGGTATAACGTTATAACGTATTACGTTATATGGTATAAGGTTATAACGTATTACGTTATATCGAATAACGTTATAACGTATTACGTTATATGGTATAACGTTATAACGTATTACGTTATATGGAATAACGTTATAACGTATTATGTTATATACAATAACGTCATAACGTACTACGTCATATGGTACAACGTTATAACGTATTACGTTATATGGAATAACGTTATAACGTATTATGTTATATACAATAACGTCATAACGTACTACGTTATATGGTATAACGTTATAACGTATTACGTTATATGGAATGACGTTATAACGTATTATGTTATATACAATAACGTCATAACGTACTACGTTATATGGTATAACGTTGTAACGTATTACGTTATATGGAATAACGTTATAACGTATTATGTTATATACAATAACGTCATAACGTACTACGTTATATGGTATAACGTTATAACGTATTACGTTATATCGAATAACGTTATAACGTATTACGTTATATGGTATAACGTTATAACGTATTACGCTATATTATATCGTTATATGGTATAACGTTATATCGTATTACGTTATATGGTATATCGTTATAACGTATTACGTTATACGGTATAACGTTATAACGTATTACGTTATTTGGAATAACGTTATAACGTATTATGTTATATAAAATAACTTCGTAACGTAATACGTTACGTGGTATAACGTTATAACGTATTACGTTATATGAAATATCGTTATATGGTATAACATGATAACGTTATAACGTATTACGTTATATAACATAACGTTATAACGTATTACGATATATGGAATAACGTTGTAACGTATTATGTTATATACAATATCGTCATAACGTACTACGTTATATGGTATAAGGTTATAACGTATTACGTTATATCGAATAACGTTATAACGTATTACGTTATATGGTATAACGTTATAACGTATTACGTTATAAAAAATATCGTTATATGGTATAACGTTATATCGTATTACTTTATATGATATAACGTTATAACGTATTACGTTATATGGTATAACGTTATAACCTATTACGTTATTTGGAATAACGTTATAACGTATTATGCTATATACAATAACGTCATAACGTACTACGTTATATGGTATAACGTTATAACGTATTACGTTATATCGAATAACGTTATAACGTATTACGTTATATGGTATAACGTTATAACGTATTACGCTATATATAATATCGTTATATGGTATAACGTTATAACGAATTACGTTATATGGAATAACGTTATAACGTATTATGTTATATACAATAACGTCATAACGTACTACGTTATATGGTATAACGTTATAACGTATTACGTTATATCGAATAACGTTATAACGTATTACGTTATGTGGTATAACGTTATAACGTATTACGCTATATATAATATCGTTATATGGTATAACGTTATAACGTATTACGTTATATGGAATAACGTTATAAAGTATTATGTTATATACAATAACGTCATAACGTACTACGTTATATGGTATAACGTTATAACGTATTACGTTATATGGAATAACGTTATAACGTACTATGTTATATACAATAACGTCATAACGTACTACGTTATATGGTATAACGTTATAACGTATTACGTTATATGGTATAACGTTATAACGTATTACGTTATATGGAATAACGTTATAACGTATTATGTTATATACAATAACGTCATAACGTACTACGTTATATGGTATAACGTTATAACGTATTACGTTATATGGAATAACGTTATAACGTATTATGTTATATACAATAACGTCATAACGTACTACGTTATATGGTATAACGTTATAACGTATTACGTTATATGGAATAACGTTATAACGTATTATGTTATATACAATAACGTCATAACGTACTACGTTATATGGTATAACGTTGTAACGTATTACGTTATATAGAATAACGTTATAACGTATTATGTTATATACAATAACGTCATAACGTACTACGTTATATGGTATAACGTTATAACGTATTACGTTATATCGAATAACGTTATAACGTATTACGTTATATGGTATAACGTTATAACGTATTACGCTATATATAATATCGTTATATGGTATAACGTTATAACGTATTACGTTATATGGTATAACTTTATAACGTATTACGTTATACGGTATAACGTTATAACGTATTACGTTATTTGGAATAACGTCATAACGTATTATGTTATATAAAATAACGTCGTAACGTAATACGTTACGTGGTATAACGTTATAACGTATTACGTTATATGAAATATCGTTATATGGTATAAAATGATAACTTTATAACGTATTACGATATATAACATAACGTTATAACGTATTACGATATATGGAATAACGCTGTAACGTACTATGTTATATACAATATCGTCATAACGTACTACGTTATATGGTATAACGTTATAACGTATTACGTTATATGGTTTAACGTTATAACGTATTACGCTATATATAATATCGTTATATGGTATAACGTTATAACGTATTACGTTATATGGTATAACGTTATAACGTATTACGATATATGGAATAACGTTGTAACGTATTATGTTATATACAATATCGTCATAACGTACTACGTTATATGGTATAACGTTATAACGTATTACGTTATATAACATAACGTTATAACGTATTACGATATATGGAATAACGTTGTAACGTATTATGTTATATACAATATCGTCATAACGTACTACGTTATATGGTATAACGTTATAACGTATTACGTTATATCGAATAACGTTATAACGTATTACGTTATATGGTATGACGTTATAACGTATTACGCTATATATAATATCGTTATATGGTATAACGTTATAACGTATTACGTTATATGGTATAACGTTATAACGTATTACGTTATATCGAATAACGTTATAACGTATTACGTTATATGGTATAACGTTATAACGTATTAAGCTATATATAATATCGTTATATGGTATAACGTTATAACGTTATAACGTATTACGTTATACGGTATAACGTTATAACGTATTACGTTATTTGGAATAACGTTATAACGTATTATGTTATATAAAATAACTTCGTAACGTAATACGTTACGTGGTATAACGTTATAACGTATTACGTTATATGAAATATCGTTATATGGTATAACATGATAACGTTATAACGTATTACGTTATATAACATAACGTTATAACGTATTACGATATATGGAATAACGTTGTAACGTATTATGTTATATACAGTATCGTCATAACGTACTACGTTATATGGTATAACGTTATAACTTATTACGTTATATGGTATAAGGTTATAACGTATTACGTTATATGGAATAACGTTGTAACGTATTATGTTATATACAATAACGTCATAACGTACTACGTTATATGGTATAACGTTATAACGTATTACGTTATATGGAATAACGTTATAACGTACTATGTTATATACAATAACGTCATAACGTACTACGTTATATGGTATAACGTTATAACGTATTACGTTATATCGAATAACGTTATAACGTATTACGTTATATGGTATAACGTTATAACGTATTACGCTATATATAATATCGTTATATGGTATAACGTTATAACGTATTACGTTATATGGTATAACGTTATAACGTATTACGTTATACGGTATAACGTTATAACGTATTACGTTATTTGGAATAACGTTATAACGTATTATGTTATATAAAATAACGTCGTAACGTAATACGTTACGTGGTATAACGTTATAACGTATTACGTTATATGAAATATCGTTATATGGTATAACATGATAACGTTATAACGTATTACGTTATATAACATAACGTTATAACGTATTACGATATATGGAATAACGTTGTAACGTATTATGTTATATACAATATCGTCATAACGTACTACGTTATATGGTATAACGTTATAACGTATTACCTTATATGGTATAAGGTCATAACGTACTACGTTATATGGTATAACGTTGTAACGTATTACGTTATATGGAATAACGTTATAACGTATTATGTTATATACAATAACGTCATAACGTACTACGTTATATGGTATAACGTTATAACGTATTACGTTATATCGAATAACGTTATAACGTATTACGTTATATGGTATAACGTTATAACGTATTACGCTATATATAATATCGTTATATGGTATAACGTTATAACGTATTACGTTATGTAACATAACGTTATAACGTATTACGATATATGGAATAACGTTGTAACGTATTATGTTATATACAATATCGTCATAACGTACTACGTTATATGGTATAACGTTATAACGTATTACGTTATATGGTATAAGGTTATAACGTATTACGTTATATGGTATAACGTTATAACGTATTACGTTATTTGGAATAACGTTATAACGTATTATGCTATATACAATAACGTCATAACGTACTACGTTATATGGTATAACGTTATAACGTATTACGTTATATGGAATAACGTTATAACGTATTATGTTATATACAATAACGTCATAACGTACTACGTTATATGGTATAACGTTATAACGTATTACGTTATATCGAATAACGTTATAACGCATTACGTTATATGGTATAACGTTATAACGTATTACGCTATATATAATATCGTTATATGGTATAACGTTATAACGTATTACGTTATATAACATAACGTTATAACGTATTACGATATATGGAATAACGTTGTAACGTATTATGTTATATACAATATCGTCATAACGTACTACGTTATATGGTATAACGTTATAACGTATTACGTTATATGGTATAAGGTTATAACGTATTACGTTATATGGTATAACGTTATAACGTATTGTGTTATATACAATAACGTCATAACGTACTACGTTATATGGTATAACGTTATAACGTATTACGTTGTATGGAATAACGTTATAACGTACTATGTTATATACAATAACGTCATAACTTACTACGTTATATGGTATAACGTTGTAACGTATTACGTTATATGGAATAACGTTATAACGTATTATGTTATATACAATAACGTCATAACGTACTACGTTATATGGTATAACGTTATAACGTATTACGTTATATCGAATAACGTTATAACGTATTACGTTATATGGTATAACGTTATAACGTATTACGCTATATATAATATCGTTATATGGTATAACGTTATAACGTATTACGTTATATGGTATAACGTTATAACGTATTACGTTATACGGTATAACGTTATAACGTATTACGTTATTTGGAATAACGTTATAACGTATTATGATATATAAAATAACGTCGTAACGTAATACGTCACGTGGTATAACGTTATAACGTATTACGTTATATGAAATATCGTTATATGGTATAACATGATAACGTTATAACGTATTACGTTATATAACATAACGTTATAACGTATTACGATATATGGAATAACGTTGTAACGTATTATGTTATATACAATATCGTCATAACGTACTACGTTATATGGTATAACGTTATAACTTATTACGTTATATGGTATAAGGTTATAACGTATTACGTTATATGGAATAACGTTATAACGTATTATGTTATATACAATAACGTCATAACGTACTACGTTATATGGTATAACGTTATAACGTATTACGTTATATGGTATAAGGTTATAACGTATTACGTTATATGGTATAACGTTATAACGTATTACGTTATTTGGAATAACGTTATAACGTATTATGCTATATACAATAACGTCATAACGTACTACGTTATATGGTATAACGTTATAACGTATTACGTTATATCGAATAACGTTATAACGTATTACGTTATATGGTATAACGTTATAACGTATTACGCTATAAATAATATCGTTATATGGTATAACGTTATAACGAATTACGTTATATGGTATAACGTTATAACGTATTACGTTATATCGAATAACGTTATAACGTATTACGATATATATCTAATAACGTTGTAACCTATTATGATATATACAATATCGTCATAACGTACTACGTTATATGGTATAACGTTATAACGTACTACGTTATATGGTATAAGGTTAGAACGTATTACGTTATATGGTATAACGTTATAACGTATTACGTTATATGGTATAACGTTATAACGTATTACGCTATATATAATATCGTTATATGGTATAACGTTATAACGTATTACGTTATATGGTATAACGTTATAACGTATTACGATATATGGAATAACGTTGTAACGTATTATGTTATATACAATATCGTCATAACGTACTACGTTATATGGTATAACGTCATAACGTATTACGTTATATGGAATAACGTTATAACGTACTATGTTATATACAATAACGTCATAACGTACTACGTTATATGGTATAACGTTGTAACGTATTACGTTATATGGAATAACGTTATAACGTATTATGTTATATACAATAACGTCATAACGTACTACGTTATATGGTATAACGTTATAACGTATTACGTTATATCGAATAACGTTATGACGTATTACGTTATATGGTATAACGTTATAACGTATTACGCTATATATAATATCGTTATATGGTATAACGTTATAACGTATTACGTTATATGGTATAACGTTATAACGTATTACGATATATGGAATAACGTTGTAACGTATTATGTTATATACAATATCGTCATAACGTACTACGTTATATGGTATAACGTTATAACGTATTACGTTATATCGAATAACGTTATAACGTATTACGTTATATGGTATAACGTTATAACGTATTACGCTATATATAATATCGTTATATGGTATAACGTTATAACGTATTACGTTATATGGTATAACGTTATAACGTATTACGTTATACGGTATAACGTTATAACGTATTACGTTATTTGGAATAACGTTATAACGTATTATGATATATAAAATAACGTCGTAACGTAATACGTCACGTGGTATAACGTTATAACGTATTACGTTATATGAAATATCGATATATGGTATAACATGATAACGTTATAACGTATTACGTTATATAACATAACGTTATAACGTATTACGATATATGGAATAACGTTGTAACGTATTATGTTATATACAATATCGTAATAACGTACTACGTTATATGGTATAACGTTATAACGTATTACGTTATATGGTATAAGGTTATAACGTATTACGTTATATCGAATAACTTTATAACGTATTACGTTATATAGTATAACGTTATAACGTATTACGTTATATGGAATAACGTTATAACGTATTATGTTATATACAATAACGTCATAACGTACTACGTCATATGGTACAACGTTATAACGTATTACGTTATATGGAATAACGTTATAACGTATTATGTTATATACAATAACGTCATAACGTACTACGTTATATGGTATAACGTTATAACGTATTACGTTATATGGAATAACGTTATAACGTATTATGTTATATACAATAACGTCATAACGTACTACGTTATATGGTATAACGTTGTAACGTATTACGTTATATGGAATAACGTTATAACGTATTATGTTATATACAATAACGTCATAACGTACTACGTCATATGGTACAACGTTATAACGTATTACGTTATATGGAATAACGTTATAACGTATTATGTTATATACAATAACGTCATAACGTACTACGTTATATGGTATAACGTTATAACGTATTACGTTATATGGTATAACGTTATAACGTATTACGCTATATTATATCGTTATATGGTATAACGTTATAACGTATTACGTTATATGGTATATCGTTATAACGTATTACGTTATACGGTATAACGTTATAACGTATTACGTTATTTGGAATAACGTTATAACGTATTATGTTATATAAAATAACTTCGTAACGTAATACGTTACGTGGTATAACGTTATAACGTATTACGTTATATGAAATATCGTTATATGGTAAAGCATGATAACGTTATAACGTATTACGTTATATAACATAACGTTATAACGTATTACGATATATGGAATAACGTTGTAACGTATTATGTTATATACAATATCGTCATAACGTACTACGTTATATGGTATAACGTTATAACGTATTACGTTATATGGTATAAGGTTATAACGTATTACGTTATATCGAATAACGTTATAACGTATTACGTTATATGGTATAACGTTATAACGTATTACGTTATAAAAAATATCGTTATATGGTATAACGTTATATCGTATTACTTTATATGATATAACGTTATAACGTATTACGTTATATGGTATAACGTTATAACGTATTACGTTATTTGTAATAACGTTATAACGTATTATGCTATATACAATAACGTCATAACGTACTACGTTATATGGTATAACGTTATAACGTATTACGTTATATCGAATAACGTTATAACGTATTACGTTATATGGTATAACGTTATAACGTATTACGCTATATATAATATCGTTATATGGTATAACGTTATAACGAATTACGTTATAGGGAATAACGTTATAACGTATTATGTTATATACAATAACGTCATAACGTACTACGTTATATGGTATAACGTTATAACGTATTACGTTATATCGAATAACGTTATAACGTATTACGTTATATGGAATAACGTTATAACGTATTATGTTATATACAATAACGTCATAACGTACTACGTTATATGGTATAACGTTGTAACGTATTACGTTATATAGAATAACGTTGTAACGTATTATGTTATATACAATAACGTCATAACGTACTACGTTATATGGTATAACGTTATAACGTATTACGTTATATCGAATAACGTTATAACGTATTACGTTATATGGTATAACGTTATAACGTATTACGCTATATATAATATCGTTATATGGTATAACGTTATAACGTATTACGTTATATGGTATAACGTTATAACGTATTACGTTATACGGTATAACGTTATAACGTATTACGTTATTTGGAATAACGTCATAACGTATTATGTTATATAAAATAACGTCGTAACGTAATACGTTACGTGGTATAACGTTATAACGTATTACGTTATATGAAATATCGTTATATGGTATAAAATGATAACGTTATAACGTATTACGTTATATAACATAACGTTATAACGTATTACGATATATGGAATAACGCTGTAACGTACTATGTTATATACAATATCGTCATAACGTACTACGTTATATGGTATAACGTTATAACGTATTACGTTATATGGTATAAGGTTATAACGTATTACGTTATATGGAATAACGTTATAACGTATTGTGTTATATACAATAACGTCATAACGTACTACGTTACATGGTATAACGTTATAGCGTATTACGTTATAAAAAATATCGTTATATGGTATAACGTTATATCGTATTACTTTATATGATATATCGTTATAACGTATTACGTTATATGGTATAACGTTATAACGTATTACGTTATTTGGAATAACGTTATAACGTATTATGCTATATACAATAACGTCATAACGTACTACGTTATATGGTATAACGTTATAACGTATTACGTTATATCGAATAACGTTATAACGTATTACGTTATATGGTATAACGTTATAACGTATTACGCTATATATAATATCGTTATATGATATAACGTTATAACGAATTACGTTATATGGTATAACGTTATAACGTATTACGTTATATCGAATAACGTTATAACGTATCACGATATATGGAATATCGTTGTAACGTATTATGTTATATACAATATCGTCATAACGTACTACGTTATATGGTATAACGTTATAACGTATTACGTTATATGGTATATGGTTATAACGTATTACGTTATATCGAATAACGTTATAACGTATTACGTTATATGGTATAACGTTATAACGTATTACGTTATATGGAATAACGTTATAACGTATTATGTTATATACAATAACGTCATAACGTACTACGTTATATGGTATAACGTTATAACGTATTACGTTATATGGAATAACGTTATAACGTATTATGTTATATACAATAACGTCATAACGTACTACGTTATATGGTATAACGTTATAACGTATTACGTTATATGGAATAACGTTATAACGTACTATGTTATGTACAATAACGTCATAACGTACTACGTTATATGGTATAACGTTGTAACGTATTACGATATATGGAATAACGTTATAACGTATTATGTTATATACAATAACGTCATAACGTACTACGTTATATGGTATAACGTTATAACGTATTACGTTATATCGAATAACGTTATAACGTATTACGTTATATGGTATAACGTTATGACGTATTACGCTATATATAATATCGTTATATGGTATAACGTTATAACGTATTACGTTATATGGTATAACGTTATAACGTATTACGTTATACGGTATAACGTTATAACGTATTACGTTATTTGGAATAACGTTATAACGTATTATGTTATATAAAATAACGTCGTAACGTAATACGTTACGTGGTATAACGTTATAACGTATTACGTTATATGAAATATCGTTATATGGTATAACATGATAACGTTATAACGTATTACGTTATATAACATAACGTTATAACGTATTACGATATATGGAATAACGTTGTAACGTTTTATGTTATATACAATATCGTCATAACGTACTACGTTATATGGTATAACGTTATAACGTATTACGTTATATGGTATAAGGTTATAACGTATTACGTTATATGGTATAACGTTATAACGTATTACGTTATTTGGAATAACGTTATAACGTATTATGCTACATACAATAACGTCATAACGTACTACGTTATATGGTATAACGTTATAACGTATTACGTTATATCGAATAACGTTATAACGTATTACGTTATATGGTATAACGTTATAACGTATTACGCTATATATAATATCGTTATATGGTATAACGTTATAACGTATTACGTTATATGGTATAACGTTATAACGTATTACGTTATACGGTATAACGTTATAACGTATTACGTTATTTGGAATAACGTTATAACGTATTATGTTATATAAAATAACGTCGTAACGTAATACGTTACGTGGTATAACGTTATAACGTATTACGTGATATGAAATATCGTTATATGGTATAACATGATAACGTTATAACGTATTACGTTATATCGAATAACGTTATAACGTATTACGTTATATGGTATAACGTTATAACGTATTACGCTATATATAATATCGTTATATGGTATAACGTTATAACGTATTACGTTATATGGTATAACGTTATAACGTATTACGTTATACGGTATAACGTTATAACGTATTACGTTATTTGGAATAACGTTATAACGTATTATGATATATAAAATAACGTCGTAACGTAATACGTTACGTGGTATAACGTTATAACGTATTACGTTATATGAAATATCGTTATATGGTATCAAATGATAACGTTATAACGTATTACGTTATATAACATAACGTTATAACGTATTACGATATATGGAATAACGCTGTAACGTATTATGTTATATACAATATCGTCATAACGTACTACGTTATATGGTATAACGTTATAACGTATTACGTTATATGGTATAAGGTTATAACGTATTACGTTATATGGAATAACGTTATAACGTATTGTGTTATATACAATAACGTCATAACGTACTACGTTACATGGTATAACGTTATAGCGTATTACGTTATAAAAAATATCGTTATATGGTATAACGTTATATCGTATTACTTTATATGATGTAACGTTATAACGTATTACGTTATATGGTATAACGTTATAACGTATTACGTTATTTGGAATAACGTTATAACGTATTATGCTATATACAATAACGTCATAACGTATTACGTTATATGGTATAACGTTATAACGTATTACGTTATATCGAATAACGTTATAACGTATTACGTTATATGGTATAACGTTATAACGTATTACGCTATATATAATATCGTTATATGGTATAACGTTATAACGAATTACGTTATATGGTATAACGTTATAACGTATTACGTTATATCGAATAACGTTATAACGTATCACGATATATGGAATAACGTTGTAACGTATTATGTTATATACAATATCGTCATAACGTACTACGTTATATGGTATAACGTTATAACGTATTACGTTATATGGTATAAGGTTATAACGTATTACGTTATATCGAATAACGTTATAACGTATTACGTTATATGGTATAACGTTATAACGTATTACGTTATATGGAATAACGTTATAACGTATTATGTTATATACAATAACGTCATAACGTACTACGTTATATGGTATAACGTTATAACGTATTACGTTATATGGAATAACGTTATAACGTATTATGTTATATACAATAACGTCATAACGTACTACGTTATATGGTATAACGTTATAACGTATTACGTTATATGGAATAACGTTATAACGTACTATGTTATGTACAATAACGTCATAACGTACTACGTTATATGGTATAACGTTGAAACGTATTACGTTATATGGAATAACGTTATAACGTATTATGTTATATACAATAACGTCATAACGTACTACGTTATATGGTATAACGTTATAACGTATTACGTTATATCGAATAACGTTATAACGTATTACGTTATATGGTATAACGTTATGACGTATTACGCTATATATAATATCGTTATATGGTATAACGCTATAACGTATTACGTTATATGGTATAACGTTATAACGTATTACGTTATACGGTATAACGTTATAACGTATTACGTTATTTGGCATAACGTCATAACGTATTATGTTATATAAAATAACGTCGTAACGTAATACGTTACGTGGTATAACGTTATAACGTATTACGTTATATGAAATATCGTTATATGGTATAACATGATAACGTTATAACGTATTACGTTATATAACATAACGTTATAACGTATTACGATATATGGAATAACGTTGTAACGTATTATGTTATATACAATATCGTCATAACGTACTACGTTATATGGTATAACGTTATAACGTATTACGTTATATGGTATAAGGTTATAACGTATTACGTTATATGGTATAACGTTATAACGTATTACGTTATTTGGAATAACGTTATAACGTATTATGCTATATACAATAACGTCATAACGTACTACGTTATATGGTATAACGTTATAACGTATTACGTTATATCGAATAACGTTATAACGTATTACGTTATATGGTATAACGTTATAACGTATTACGCTATATATAATATCGTTATATGGTATAACGTTATAACGAATTACGTTATATGGTATAACGTTATAACGTATTACGTTATATCGAATAACGTTATAACGTATTACGATATATGGAACAACGTTGTAACGTATTATGTTATATACAATATCGTAATAACGTACTACGCTATATGGTATAACGTTATAACGTATTACGTTATATGGTTTAAGGTTATAACGTATTACGTTATATCGAATAACGTTATAACGTATTACGTTATATGGTAAAACGTTATAACGTATTACGTTATATGGAATAACGTTGTAACGTTTTATGTTATATACAATATCGTCATAACGTACTACGTTATATGGTATAACGTTATAACGTATTACGTTATATGGTATAAGGTTATAACGTATTACGTTATATGGTATAACGTTATAACGTATTACGTTATTTGGAATAACGTTATAACGTATTATGCTACATACAATAACGTCATAACGTACTACGTTATATGGTATAACGTTATAACGTATTACGTTATATCGAATAACGTTATAACGTATTACGTTATATGGTATAACGTTATAACGTATTACGCTATATATAATATCGTTATATGGTATAACGTTATAACGTATTACGTTATATGGTATAACGTTATAACGTATTACGTTATACGGTATAACGTTATAACGTATTACGTTATTTGGAATAACGTTATAACGTATTATGTTATATAAAATAACGTCGTAACGTAATACGTTACGTGGTATAACGTTATAACGTATTACGTTATATGAAATATCGTTATATGGTATAACATGATAACGTTAAAACGTATTACGTTATATCGAATAACGTTATAACGTATTACGTTATATGGTATAACGTTATAACGTATTACGCTATATATAATATCGTTATATGGTATAACGTTATAACGTATTACGTTATATGGTATAACGTTATAACGTATTACGTTATACGGTATAACGTTATAACGTATTACGTTATTTGGAATAACGTTATAACGTATTATGATATATAAAATAACGTCGTAACGTAATACGTTACGTGGTATAACGTTATAACGTATTACGTTATATGAAATATCGTTATATGGTATCAAATGATAACGTTATAACGTATTACGTTATATAACATAACGTTATAACGTATTACGATATATGGAATAACGCTGTAACGTATTATGTTATATACAATATCGTCATAACGTACTACGTTATATGGTATAACGTTATAACGTATTACGTTATATGGTATAAGGTTATAACGTATTACGTTATATGGAATAACGTTATAACGTATTGTGTTATATACAATAACGTCATAACGTACTACGTTACATGGTATAACGTTATAGCGTATTACGTTATAAAAAATATCGTTATATGGTATAACGTTATATCGTATTACTTTATATGATGTAACGTTATAACGTATTACGTTATATGGTATAACGTTATAACGTATTACGTTATTTGGAATAACGTTATAACGTATTATGTTATATACAATAACGTCATAACGTATTACGTTATATGGTATAACGTTATAACGTATTACGTTATATCGAATAACATTATAACGTATTACGTTATATGGTATAACGTTATAACGTATTACGCTATATATAATATCGTTATATGGTATAACGTTATAACGAATTACGTTATATGGTATAACGTTATAACGTATTACGTTATATCGAATAACGTTATAACGTATCACGATATATGGAATAACGTTGTAACGTATTATGTTATATACAATATCGTCATAACGTACTACGTTATATGGTATAACGTTATAACGTATTACGTTATATGGTATAAGGTTATAACGTATTACGTTATATCGAATAACGTTATAACGTATTACGTTATATGGTATAACGTTATAACGTATTACGTTATATGGAATAACGTTATAACGTATTATGTTATATACAATAACGTCATAACGTACTACGTTATATGGTATAACGTTATAACGTATTACGTTATATGGAATAACGTTATAACGTATTATGTTATATACAATAACGTCATAACGTACTACGTTATATGGTATAACGTTATAACGTATTACGTTATATGGAATAACGTTATAACGTACTATGTTATGTACAATAACGTCATAACGTACTACGTTATATGGTATAACGTTGAAACGTATTACGTTATATGGAATAACGTTATAACGTATTATGTTATATACAATAACGTCATAACGTACTACGTTATATGGTATAACGTTATAACGTATTACGTTATATCGAATAACGTTATAACGTATTACGTTATATGGTATAACGTTATGACGTATTACGCTATATATAATATCGTTATATGGTATAACGCTATAACGTATTACGTTATATGGTATAACGTTATAACGTATTACGTTATACGGTATAACGTTATAACGTATTACGTTATTTGGCATAACGTCATAACGTATTATGTTATATAAAATAACGTCGTAACGTAATAAGTTACGTGGTATAACGTTATAACGTATTACGTTATATGAAATATCGTTATATGGTATAACATGATAACGTTATAACGTATTACGTTATATAACATAACGTTATAACGTATTACGATATATGGAATAACGTTGTAACGTATTATGTTATATACAATATCGTCATAACGTACTACGTTATATGGTATAACGTTATAACGTATTACGTTATATGGTATAAGGTTATAACGTATTACGTTATATGGTATAACGTTATAACGTATTACGTTATTTGGAATAACGTTATAACGTATTATGCTATATACAATAACGTCATAACGTACTACGTTATATGGTATAACGTTATAACGTATTACGTTATATCGAATAACGTTATAACGTATTACGTTATATGGTATAACGTTATAACGTATTACGCTATATATAATATCGTTATATGGTATAACGTTATAACGAATTACGTTATATGGTATAACGTTATAACGTATTACGTTATAACGAATAACGTTATAACGTATTACGATATATGGAACAACGTTGTAACGTATTATGTTATATACAATATCGTAATAACGTACTACGCTATATGGTATAACGTTATAACGTATTACGTTATATGGTTTAAGGTTATAACGTATTACGTTATATCGAATAACGTTATAACGTATTACGTTATATGGTAAAACGTTATAACGTATTACGTTATATGGAATAACGTTATAACGTATTATGTTATATACAATAACGTCATAACGTACTACGTTATATGGTATAACGTTATAACGTATTACGTTATATGGAATAACGTTATAACGTATTATGTTATATACAATAACGTCATAACGTACTACGTTATATGGTATAACGTTATAACGTATTACGTTATATGGAATAACGTTATAACGTACTATGTTATATACAATAACGTCATAACGTACTACGTTATATGGTATAACGTTGTAACGTATTACGTTATATGGAATAACGTTATAACGTATTATGTTATATACAATAACGTCATAACGTACTACGTTATATGGTATAACGTTATATCGTATTACGTTATATCGAATAACGTTATAACGTATTACGTTATATGGTATAACGTTATAACGTATTACGCTATATATAATATCGTTATATGGTATAACGTTATAACGTATTACGTTATATTGTATAACGTTATAACGTATTACGTTATATGGTATAACGTTATAACGTATTACGCTATATATAATATCGTTACATGGTATAACGTTATAACGAATTACGTTATATCGAATAACGTTATAACGTATTACGTTATATCGAATAACGTTATAACGTATTACGTTATATGGAATAACGTTATAACGTATTATGTTATATACAATAACATCATAACGTACTACGTTATATGGTATAACGTTATAACGTATTACGTTATATGGAATAACGTTATAACGTATTATGTTATATACAATAACGTCATAACGTACTACGTTATATGGTATAACGTTATAACGTGTTACGTTATATGGAATAACGTTATAACGTACTATGTTATGTACAATAACGTCATAACGTACTACGTTATATGGTATAACGTTGTAACGTATGACGTTATATGGAATAACGTTATAACGTATTATGTTATATACAATAACGTCATAACGTACTACGTTATATGGTATAACGTTATAACGTATTACGTTATATCGAATAACGTTATAACGTATTACGTTATATGGTATAACGTTATGACGTATTACGCTATATATAATATCGTTATATGGTATAACGTTATAACGTATTACGTTATATGGTATAACGTTATAACGTATTACGTTATACGGTATAACGTTATAACGTATTACGTTATTTGGAATAACGTTATAACGTATTATGTTATATAAAATAACGTCGTAACGTAATACGTTACGTGGTATAACGTTATAACGTATTACGTTATATGAAATATCGTTATATGGTATAACATGATAACGTTATAACGTATTACGTTATATAACATAACGTTATAACGTATTACGATATATGGAATAACGTTGTAACGTTATATGTTATATACAATATCGTCATAACGTACTACGTTATATGGTATAACGTTATAACGTATTACGTTATATGGTATAAGGTTATAACGTATTACGTTATATGGTATAACGTTATAACGTATTACGTTATTTGGAATAACGTTATAACGTATTATGCTACATACAATAACGTCATAACGTACTACGATATATGGAATAACGTTGTAACGTTTAATGTTATATACAATATCGTCATAACGTATTACGTTATATGGTATAAGGTTATTACGTATTACGTTATATGGTATAACGTTATAACGTATTACGTTATATGGAATAACGTTATAACGTATTATGTTATATACAATAACTTCATAACGTACTACGTTATATGGTATAACGTTATAACGTATTACGTTATATGGAATAACGTTATAACGTATTATGTTATATACAATAACGTCATAACGTACTACGTTATATGGTATAACGTTATAACGTATTACGTTATATGGAATAACGTTATAACGTATTATGTTATATACAATAACGTCATAACGTACTACGTTATATGGTATAACGTTGTAACGTATTACGTTATATGGAATAACGTTATAACGTATTATGTTATATACAATAACGTCATAACGTACTACGTTATATGGTATAACGTTATAACGTATTACGTTATATCGAATAACGTTATAACGTATTACGTTATATGGTATAACGTTATAACGTATTACGCTATATATAATATCGTTATATGGTATAACGTTATAACGTATTACGTTATATGGTATAACGTTATAACGTATTACGTTATACGGTATAACGTTATAACGTATTACGTTATTTGGAATAACGTTATAACGTATTATGTTATATAAAATAACGTCGTAACGTAATACGTTACGTGGTATAACGTTATAACGTATTACGTTATATGAAATATCGTTATATGGTATAAAATGATAACGTTATAACGTATTACGTTATATAACATAACGTTATAACGTATTACGATATATGGAATAACGCTGTAACGTATTATGTTATATACAATATCGTCATAACGTACTACGTTATATGGTATAACGTTATAACGTATTACGTTATATGGTATAAGGTTATAACGTATTACGTTATATGGAATAACGTTATAACGTATTGTGTTATATACAATAACGTCATAACGTACTACGTTACATGGTATAACGTTATAGCGTATTACGTTATAAAAAATATCGTTATATGGTATAACGTTATATCGTATTACTTTATATGATATAACGTTATAACGTATTACGTTATATGGTATAACGTTATAACGTATTACGTTATTTGGAATAACGTTATAACGTATTATGCTATATACAATAACGTCATAACGTATTACGTTATATGGTATAACGTTATAACGTATTACGTTATATCGAATAACGTTATAACGTATTACGTTATATGGTATAACGTTATAACGTATTACGCTATATATAATATCGTTATATGGTATAACGTTATAACGAATTACGTTATATGGTATAACGTTATAACGTATTACGTTATATCGAATAACGTTATAACGTATCACGATATATGGAATAACGTTGTAACGTATTATGTTATATACAATATCGTCATAACGTACTACGTTATATGGTATAACGTTATAACGTATTACGTTATATGGTATAAGGTTATAACGTATTACGTTATATCGAATAACGTTATAACGTATTAAGTTATATGGTATAACGTTATAACGTATTACGTTATATGGAATAACGTTATAACGTATTATGTTATATACAATAACGTCATAACGTACTACGTTATATGGTATAACGTTATAACGTATTACGTTATATGGAATAACGTTATAACGTATTATGTTATATACAATAACGTCATAACGTACTACGTTATATGGTATAACGTTATAACGTATTACGTTATATGGAATAACGTTATAACGTACTATGTTATGTACAATAACGTCATAACGTACTACGTTATATGGTATAACGTTGTAACGTATTACGTTATATGGAATAACGTTATAACGTATTGTGTTATATACAATAACGTCATAACGTACTACGTTACATGGTATAACGTTATAGCGTATTACGTTATAAAAAATATCGTTATATGGTATAACGTTATATCGTATTACTTTATATGATATAACGTTATAACGTATTACGTTATATGGTATAACGTTATAACGTATTACGTTATTTGGAATAACGTTATAACGTATTATGCTATATACAATAACGTCATAACGTATTACGTTATATGGAATAACGTTATAACGTATTATGTTATATACAATAACGTCATAACGTACTACGTTATATGGTATAACGTCATAACGTACTACGTTATATGGTATAACGTTATAACGTATTACGTTATATCGAATAACGTTATAAAGTATTACGTTATATGGTATAACGTTATGACGTATTACGCTATATATAATATCGTTATATGGTATAACGCTATAACGTATTACGTTATATGGTATAACGTTATAACGTATTACGTTATTTGGAATAACGTTATAACGTATTATGCTATATACAATAACGTCATAACGTATTACGTTATATGGAATAACGTTATAACGTATTATGTTATATACAATAACGTCATAACGTACTACGTTATATGGTATAACGTCATAACGTACTACGTTATATGGTATAACGTTATAACGTATTACGTTATATGGTATAAGGTTATAACGTATTACGTTATATGGAATAACGTTATAACGTATTGTGTTATATACAATAACGTCATAACGTACTACGTTACATGGTATAACGTTATAGCGTATTACGTTATAAAAAATATCGTTATATGGTATAACGTTATATCGTATTACTTTATATGATATAACGTTATAACGTATTACGTTATATGGTATAACGTTATAACGTATTACGTTATTTGGAATAACGTTATAACGTATTATGCTATATACAATAACGTCATAACGTATTACGTTATATGGAATAACGTTATAACGTATTATGTTATATACAATAACGTCATAACGTACTACGTTATATGGTATAACGTCATAACGTACTACGTTATATGGTATAACGTTATAACGTATTACGTTATATCGAATAACGTTATAAAGTATTACGTTATATGGTATAACGTTATGACGTATTACGCTATATATAATATCGTTATATGGTATAACGCTATAACGTATTACGTTATATGGTATAACGTTATAACGTATTACGTTATACGGTATAACGTTATAACGTATTACGTTATTTGGAATAACGTCATAACGTATTATGTTATATAAAATAACGTCGTAACGTAATACGTTACGTGGTATAACGTTATAACGTATTACGTTATATGAAATATCGTTATATGGTATAACATGATAACGTTATAACGTATTACGTTATATAACATAACGTTATAACGTATTACGATATATGGAATAACGTTGTAACGTTTTATGTTATATACAATATCGTCATAACGTACTACGTTATATGGTATAACGTTATAACGTATTACGTTATATGGTATAAGGTTATAACGTATTACGTTATATGGTATAACGTTATAACGTATTACGTTATTTGGAATAACGTTATAACGTATTATGCTACATACAATAACGTCATAACGTACTACGTTATATGGTATAACGTTATAACGTATTACGTTATATCGAATAACGTTATAACGTATTACGTTATATGGTATAACGTTATAACGTATTACGCTATATATAATATCGTTATATGGTATAACGTTATAACGTATTACGTTATATGGTATAACGTTATAACGTATTACGTTATACGGTATAACGTTATAACGTATTACGTTATTTGGAATAACGTTATAACGTATTATGTTATATAAAATAACGTCATAACGTAATACGTTACGTGGTATAACGTTATAACGTATTACGTTATATGAAATATCGTTATATGGTATAACATGATAACGTTATAACGTATTACGTTATATAACATAACGTTATAACGTATTACGATATATGGAATAACGTTGTAACGTTTAATGTTATATACAATATCGTCATAACGTATTACGTTATATGGTATAAGGTTATAACGTATTACGTTATATGGTATAACGTTATAACGTATTACGTTATATGGAATAACGTTATAACGTATTATGTTATATACAATAACGTCATAACGTACTACGTTATATGGTATAACGTTATAACGTATTACGTTATATGGAATAACGTTATAACGTATTATGTTATATACAATAACGTCATAACGTACTACGTTATATGGTATAACGTTATAACGTATTACGTTATATCGAATAACGTTATAACGTATTACGTTATATGGTATAACGTTATAACGTATTACGCTATATATAATATCGTTATATGGTATAACGTTATAACGTATTACGTTATATGGTATAACGTTATAACGTATTACGTTATATCGAATAACGTTATAACGTATTACGTTATATGGTATAACGTTATAACGTATTACGTTATACGGTATAACGTTATAACGTATTACGTTATTTGGAATAACGTTATAACGTATTATGTTATATAAAATAACGTCATAACGTAATACGTTACGTGGTATAACGTTATAACGTATTACGTTATATGAAATATCGTTATATGGTATAACATGATAACGTTATAACGTATTACGTTATATAACATAACGTTATAACGTATTACGATATATGGAATAACGTTGTAACGTTTAATGTTATATACAATATCGTCATAACGTATTACGTTATATGGTATAACGTTATAACTTATTACGTTATATGGTATAAGGTTATAACGTATTACGTTATATGGAATAACGTTGTAACGTATTATGTTATATACAATAACGTCATAACGTACTACGTTATATGGTATAACGTTATAACGTATTACGTTATATGGAATAACGTTATAACGTACTATGTTATATAAAATAACGTCATAACGTACTACGTTATATGGTATAACGTTATAACGTATTACGTTATATCGAATAACGTTATAACGTATTACGTTATATGGTATAACGTTATAACGTATTACGCTATATATAATATCGTTATATGGTATAACGTTATAACGTATTACGTTATATGGTATAACGTTATAACGTATTACGTTATACGGTATAACGTTATAACGTATTACGTTATTTGGAATAACGTTATAACGTATTATGTTATATAAAATAACGTCGTAACGTAATACGTTACGTGGTATAACGTTATAACGTATTACGTTATATGAAATATCGTTATATGGTATAACATGATAACGTTATAACGTATTACGTTATATAACATAACGTTATAACGTATTACGATATATGGAATAACGTTGTAACGTATTATGTTATATACAATATCGTCATAACGTACTACGTTATATGGTATAACGTTATAACGTATTACGTTATATGGTATAAGGTTATAACGTATTACGTTATATGGAATAACGTTATAACGTATTATGTTATATACAATAACGTCATAACGTACTACGTTATATGCTATAACGTTATAACGTATTACGTTATATCGAATAACGTTATAACGTATTACGTTATATGGTATAACGTTATAACGTATTACGCTATATATAATATCGTTATATGGTATAACGTTATAACGTATTACGTTATATGGTATAACGTTATAACGTATTACGTTATACGGTATAACGTTATAACGTATTACGTTATTTGGAATAACGTTATAACGTATTATGATATATAAAATAACGTCGTAACGTAATACGTCACGTGGTATAACGTTATAACGTATTACGTTATATGAAATATCGTTATATGGTATAACATGATAACGTTATAACGTATTACGTTATATAACATAACGTTATAACGTATTACGATATATGGAATAACGTTGTAACGTATTATGTTATATACAATATCGTCATAACGTACTACGTTATATGGTATAACGTTATAACTTATTACGTTATATGGTATAAGGTTATAACGTATTACGTTATATGGAATAACGTTATAACGTATTATGTTATATACAATAACGTCATAACGTACTACGTTATATGGTATAACGTTATAACGTATTACGTTATATGGAATAACGTTATAACGTACTATGTTATATACAATAACGTCATAACGTACTACGTTATATGGTATAACGTTATAACGTATTACGTTATATCGAATAACGTTATAACGTATTACGTTATATGGTATAACGTTATAACGTATTACGCTATATATAATATCGTTATATGGTATAACGTTATAACGTATTACGTTATATAACATAACGTTATAACGTATTACGATATATGGAATAACGTTGTAACGTATTATGTTATATACAATATCGTCATAACGTACTACGTTATATGGTATAACGTTATAACGTATTACGTTATATGGTATAAGGTTATAACGTATTACGTTATATGGTATAACGTTATAACGTATTGTGTTATATACAATAACGTCATAACGTACTACGTTATATGGTATAACGTTATAACCTACTACGTTGTATGGAATAACGTTATAACGTACTATGTTATATACAATAACGTCATAACGTACTACGTTATATGGTATAACGTTGTAACGTATTACGTTATATGGAATAACGTTATAACGTATTATGTTATATACAACAACGTCATAACGTACTACGTTATATGGTATAACGTTATAACGTATTACGTTATATCGAATAACGTTATAACGTATTACGTTATATGGTATAACGTTATAACGTATTACGCTATATATAATATCGTTATATGGTATAACGTTATAACGTATTACGTTATATGGTATAACGTTATAACGTATTACGTTATACGGTATAACGTTATAACGTATTACGTTATTTGGAATAACGTTATAACGTATTATGATATATAAAATAACGTCGTAACGTAATACGTCACGTGGTATAACGTTATAACGTATTACGTTATATGAAATATCGTTATATGGTATAACATGATAACGTTATAACGTATTACGTTATATAACATAACGTTATAACGTATTACGATATATGGAATAACGTTGTAACGTATTATGTTATATACAATATCGTCATAACGTACTACGTTATATGGTATAACGTTATAACTTATTACGTTATATGGTATAAGGTTATAACGTATTACGTTATATGGAATAACGTTATAACGTATTATGTTATATACAATAACGTCATAACGTACTACGTTATATGGTATAACGTTATAACGTATTACGTTATTTGGAATAACGTTATAACGTATTATGTTATATAAAATAACGTAGTAACGTAATACGTTACGTGGTATAACGTTATAACGTATTACGTTATATGAAATATCGTTATATGGTATAACATGATAACGTTATAACGTATTACGTTATATAACATAACGTTATAACGTATTACGATATATGGAATAACGTTGTAACGTATTATGATATATACAATATCGTCATAACGTACTACGTTATATGGTATAACGTTATAACGTATTACGTTATATGGTATAAGGTTATAACGTATTACGTTATATGGTATAACGTTATAACGTATTACGTTATTTGGAATAACGTTATAACGTATTATGCTATATACAATAACGTCATAACGTACTACGTTATATGGTATAACGTTATAACGTATTACGTTATATCGAATAACGTTATAACGTATTACGTTATATGGTATAACGTTATAACGTATTACGCTATAAATAAAATCGTTATATGGTATAACGTTATAACGAATTACGTTATATGGTATAACGTTATAACGTATTACGTTATATCGAATAACGTTATAACGTATTACGATATATATCTAATAACGTTGTAACCTATTATGTTATATACAATATCGTCATAACGTACTACGTTATATGGTATAACGTTATAACGTCTTACGTTATATGGTATAAGGTTAGAACGTATTACGTTATATGGTATAATGTTATAACGTATTGTGTTATATACAATAACGTCATAACGTACTACGTTATATGGTATAACGTTATAACGTATTACGTTATATGGAATAACGTTATAACGTACTATGTTATATACAATAACGTCATAACGTACTACGTTATATGGTATAACGTTGTAACGTACTACGTTATATGGAATAACGTTATAACGTATTATGTTATATACAATAACGTCATAACGTACTACGTTATATGGTATAACGTTATAACGTATTACGTTATATCGAATAACGTTATAACGTATTACGTTATATGGTATAACGTTATAACGTATTACGCTATATATAATATCGTTATATGGTATAACGTTATAACGTATTACGTTATATGGTATAACGTTATAACGTATTACGTTATACGGTATAACGTTATAACGTATTACGTTATTTGGAATAACGTTATAACGTATTATGATATATAAAATAACGTCGTAACGTAATACGTCACGTGGTATAACGTTATAACGTATTACGTTATATGAAATATCGTTATATGGTATAACATGATAACGTTATAACGTATTACGTTATATAACATAACGTTATAACGTATTACGATATATGGAATAACGTTGTAACGTATTATGTTATATACAATATCGTCATAACGTACTACGTTATATGGTATAACGTTATAACGTATTACGTTATATATAATATCGTTATATGGTATAACGTTATAACGTATTACGTTATATGGTATAACGTTATAACGTATTACGTTATACGGTATAACGTTATAACGTATTACGTTATTTGGAATAACGTTATAACGTATTATGATATATAAAATAACGTCGTAACGTAATACGTCACGTGGTATAACGTTATAACGTATTACGTTATATGAAATATCGTTATATGGTATAACATGATAACGTTATAACGTATTACGTTATATAACATAACGTTATAACGTATTACGATATATGGAGTAACGTTGTAACGTATTATGTTATATACAATATCGTCATAACGTACTACGTTATATGGTATAACGTTATAACGTATTACGTTATATGGTATACGGTTATAACGTATTACGTTATATCGAATAACGTTATAACGTATTACGTTATATGGTATAACGTTATAACGTATTACGTTATATGGAATAACGTTATAACGTATTATGTTATATACAATAACGTCATAACGTACTACGTCATATGGTACAACGTTATAACGTATTACGTTATATGGAATAACGTTATAACGTATTATGTTATATACAATAACGTCATAACGTACTACGTTATATGGTATAACGTTATAACGTATTACGTTATATGGAATAACGTTATAACGTATTATGTTATATACAATAACGTCATAACGTACTACGTTATATGGTATAACGTTGTAACGTATTACGTTATATGGAATAACGTTATAACGTATTATGTTATATACAATAACGTCATAACGTACTACGTTATATGGTATAACGTTATAACGTATTACGTTATATCGAATAACGTTATAACGTATTACGTTATATGGTATAACGTTATAACGTATTACGCTATATTATATCGTTATATGGTATAACGTTATATCGTATTACGTTATATGGTATATCGTTATAACGTATTACGTTATACGGTATAACGTTATAACGTATTACGTTATTTGGAATAACGTTATAACGTATTATGTTATATAAAATAACTTCGTAACGTAATACGTTACGTGGTATAACGTTATAACGTATTACGTTATATGAAATATCGTTATATGGTATAACATGATAACGTTATAACGTATTACGTTATATAACATAACGTTATAACGTATTACGATATATGGAATAACGTTGTAACGTATTATGTTATATACAATATCGTCATAACGTACTACGTTATATGGTATAAGGTTATAACGTATTACGTTATATCGAATAACGTTATAACGTATTACGTTATATGGTATAACGTTATAACGTATTACGTTATAAAAAATATCGTTATATGGTATAACGTTATATCGTATTACTTTATATGATATAACGTTATAACGTATTACGTTATATGGTATAACGTTATAACCTATTACGTTATTTGGAATAACGTTATAACGTATTATGCTATATACAATAACGTCATAACGTACTACGTTATATGGTATAACGTTATAACGTATTACGTTATATCGAATAACGTTATAACGTATTACGTTATATGGTATAACGTTATAACGTATTACGCTATATATAATATCGTTATATGGTATAACGTTATAACGAATTACGTTATATGGAATAACGTTATAACGTATTATGTTATATACAATAACGTCATAACGTACTACGTTATATGGTATAACGTTATAACGTATTACGTTATATCGAATAACGTTATAACGTATTACGTTATGTGGTATAACGTTATAACGTATTACGCTATATATAATATCGTTATATGGTATAACGTTATAACGTATTACGTTATATGGAATAACGTTATAAAGTATTATGTTATATACAATAACGTCATAACGTACTACGTTATATGGTATAACGTTATAACGTATTACGTTATATGGAATAACGTTATAACGTACTATGTTATATACAATAACGTCATAACGTACTACGTTATATGGTATAACGTTATAACGTATTACGTTATATGGTATAACGTTATAACGTATTACGTTATATGGAATAACGTTATAACGTATTATGTTATATACAATAACGTCATAACGTACTACGTTATATGGTATAACGTTATAACGTATTACGTTATATGGAATAACGTTATAACGTATTATGTTATATACAATAACGTCATAACGTACTACGTTATATGGTATAACGTTATAACGTATTACGTTATATGGAATAACGTTATAACGTATTATGTTATATACAATAACGTCATAACGTACTACGTTATATGGTATAACGTTGTAACGTATTACGTTATATAGAATAACGTTATAACGTATTATGTTATATACAATAACGTCATAACGTACTACGTTATATGGTATAACGTTATAACGTATTACGCTATATCGAATAACGTTATAACGTATTACGTTATATGGTATAACGTTATAACGTATTACGCTATATATAATATCGTTATATGGTATAACGTTATAACGTATTACGTTATATGGTATAACTTTATAACGTATTACGTTATACGGTATAACGTTATAACGTATTACGTTATTTGGAATAACGTCATAACGTATTATGTTATATAAAATAACGTCGTAACGTAATACGTTACGTGGTATAACGTTATAACGTATTACGTTATATGAAATATCGTTATATGGTATAAAATGATAACGTTATAACGTATTACGATATATAACATAACGTTATAACGTATTACGATATATGGAATAACGCTGTAACGTACTATGTTATATACAATATCGTCATAACGTACTACGTTATATGGTATAACGTTATAACGCATTACGTTATATGGTATAAGGTTATAACGTATTACGTTATATGGAATAACGTTATAACGTATTGTGTTATATACAATAACGACATAACGTACTACGTTACATGGTATAACGTTATAGCGTATTACGTTATAAAAAATATCGTTATATGGTATAACGTTATATCGTATTACTTTATATGATATATCGTTATAACGTATTACGTTATATGGTATAACGTTATAACGTATTACGTTATTTGGAATAACGTTATAACGTATTATGCTATATACAATAACGTCATAACGTACTACGTTATATGGTATAACGTTATAACGTATTACGTTATATCGAATAACGTTATAACGTATTACGTTATATGGTATAACGTTATAACGTATTACGCTATATATAATATCGTTATATGATATAACGTTATAACGAATTACGTTATATGGTATAACGTTATAACGTATTACAGTATATCGAATAACGTTATAACGTATCACGATATATGGAATATCGTTGTAACGTATTATGTTATATACAATATCGTCATAACGTACTACGTTATATGGTATAACGTTATAACGTATTACGTTATATGGTATAAGGTTATAACGTATTACGTTATATCGAATAACGTTATAACGTATTACGTTATATGGTATAACGTTATAACGTATTACGTTATATGGAATAACGTTATAACGTATTATGTTATATACAATAACGTCATAACGTACTACGTTATATGGTATAACGTTATAACGTATTACGTTATATGGAATAACGTTATAACGTATTATGTTATATACAATAACGTCATAACGTACTACGTTATATGGTATAACGTTATAACGTATTACGTTATATGGAATAACGTTATAACGTACTATGTTATGTACAATAACGTCATAACGTACTACGTTATATGGTATAACGTTGTAACGTATTACGTTATATGGAATAACGTTATAACGTATTATGTTATATACAATAACGTCATAACGTACTACGTTATATGGTATAACGTTATAACGTATTACGTTATATCGAATAACGTTATAACGTATTACGTTATATGGTATAACGTTATAACGTATTACGCTATATATAATATCGTTATATGATATAACGTTATAACGAATTACGTTATATGGTATAACGTTATAACGTATTACAGTATATCGAATAACGTTATAACGTATCACGATATATGGAATATCGTTGTAACGTATTATGTTATATACAATATCGTCATAACGTACTACGTTATATGGTATAACATTATAACGTATTACGTTATATGGTATAAGGTTATAACGTATTACGTTATATCGAATAACGTTATAACGTATTACGTTATATGGTATAACGTTATAACGTATTACGTTATATGGAATAACGTTATAACGTATTATGTTATATACAATAACGTCATAACGTACTACGTTATATGGTATAACGTTATAACGTATTACGTTATATGGAATAACGTTATAACGTATTATGTTATATACAATAACGTCATAACGTACTACGTTATATGGTATAACGTTATAACGTATTACGTTATATGGAATAACGTTATAACGTACTATGTTATGTACAATAACGTCATAACGTACTACGTTATATGGTATAACGTTGTAACGTATTACGTTATATGGAATAACGTTATAACGTATTATGTTATATACAATAACGTCATAACGTACTACGTTATATGGTATAACGTTATAACGTATTACGTTATATCGAATAACGTTATAACGTATTACGTTATATGGTATAACGTTATGACGTATTACGCTATATATAATATCGTTATATGGTATAACGTTATAACGTATTACGTTATATGGTATAACGTTATAACGTATTACGTTATACGGTATAACGTTATAACGTATTACGTTATTTGGAATAACGTTATAACGTATTATGTTATATAAAATAACGTCGTAACGTAATACGTTACGTGGTATAACGTTATAACGTATTACGTTATATGAAATATCGTTATATGGTATAACATGATAACGTTATAACGTATTACGTTATATAACATAACGTTATAACGTATTACGATATATGGAATAACGTTGTAACGTTTTATGTTATATACAATATCGTCATAACGTACTACGTTATATGGTGTAACGTTATAACGTATTACGTTATATGGTATAAGGTTATAACGTATTACGTTATATGGTATAACGTTATAACGTATTACGTTATTTGGAATAACGTTATAACGTATTATGCTACATACAATAACGTCATAACGTACTACGTTATATGGTATAACGTTATAACGTATTACGTTATATCGAATAACGTTATAACGTATTACGCTATATGGTATAACGTTATAACGTATTACGATATATATAATATCGTTATATGGTATAACGTTATAACGTATTACGTTATATGGTATAACGTTATAACGTATTACGTTATACGGTATAACGTTATAACGTATTACGTTATTTGGAATAACGTTATAACGTATTATGTTATATAAAATAACGTCGTAACGTAATACGTTACGTGGTATAACGTTATAACGTATTACGTTATATGAAATATCGTTATATGGTATAACATGATAACGTTATAACGTATTACGTTATATAACATAACGTTATAACGTATTACGATATATGGAATAACGTTGTAACGTTTAATGTTATATACAATATCGTCATAACGTATTATGTTATATGGTATAAGGTTATAACGTATTACGTTATATGGTATAACGTTATAACGTATTACGTTATATGGAATAACGTTATAACGTATTATGTTATATACAATAACGTCATAACGTACTACGTTATATGGTATAACGTTATAACGTATTACGTTATATGGAATAACGTTATAACGTATTATGTTATATACAATAACGTCATAACGTACTACGTTATATGGTATAACGTTATAACGTATTACGTTATATGGAATAACGTTATAACGTATTATGTTATATACAATAACGTCATAACGTACTACGTTATGTGGTATAACGTTGTAACGTATTACGTTATATGGAATAACGTTATAACGTATTATGTTATATACAATAACGTCATAACGTACTACGTTATATGATATAACGTTATAACGTATTACGTTATATCGAATAACGTTATAACGTATTACGTTATATGGTATAACGTTATAACGTATTACGCTATATATAATATCGTTATATGGTATAACGTTATAACGTATTACGTTATATGGTATAACGTTATAACGTATTACGTTATACGGTATAACGTTATAACGTATTACGTTATTTGGAATAACGTTATAACGTATTATGTTATATAAAATAACGTCGTAACGTAATACGTTACGTGGTATAACGTTATAACGTATTACGTTATATGAAATATCGTTATATGGTATAAAATGATAACGTTATAACGTATTACGTTATATAACATAACGTTATAACGTATTACGATATATGGAATAACGCTGTAACGTATTATGTTATATACAATATCGTCATAACGTACTACGTTATATGGTATAACGTTATAACGTATTACGTTATATGGTATAAGGTTATAACGTATTACGTTATATGGAATAACGTTATAACGTATTGTGTTATATACAATAACGTCATAACGTACTACGTTACATGGTATAACGTTATAGCGTATTACGTTATAAAAAATATCGTTATATGGTATAACGTTATATCGTATTACTTTATATGATATAACGTTATAACGTATTACGTTATATGGTATAACGTTATAACGTATTACGTTATTTGGAATAACGTTATAACGTATTATGCTATATACAATAACGTCATAACGTATTACGTTATATGGTATAACGTTATAACGTATTACGTTATATCGAATAACGTTATAACGTATTACGTTATATGGTATAACGTTATAACGTATTACGCTATATATAATATCGTTATATGGTATAACGTTATAACGAATTACGTTATATGGTATAACGTTATAACGTATTACGTTATATCGAATAACGTTATAACGTATCACGATATATGGAATAACGTTGTAACGTATTATGTTATATACAATATCGTCATAACGTACTACGTTATATGGTATAACGTTATAACGTATTACGTTATATGGTTTAACGTTATAACGTATTACGTTATATGGTATAACGTTATGACGTATTACGCTATATATAATATCGTTATATGGTATAACGTTATAACGTATTACGTTATATGGTATAACGTTATAACGTATTACGATATATAGAATAACGTTGTAACGTATTATGTTATATACAATATCGTCATAACGTACTACGTTATATGGTATAACGTTATAACGTATTACGTTATATCGAATAACGTTATAACGTATTATGTTATATGGTATAACGTTATAACGTATTACGCTATATATAATATCGTTATATGGTATAACGTTATAACGTATTACGTTATATGGTATAACGTTATAACGTATTACGTTATATCGAATAACGTTATAACGTATTACGTTATATGGTATAACGTTATAACGTATTAAGCTATATATAATATCGTTATATGGTATAACGTTATAACGTATTACGTTATATGGTATAACGTTATGACGTATTACGCTATATATAATATCGTTATATGGTATAACGTTATAACGTATTACGTTATATGGTATAACGTTATAACGTATTACGTTATACGGTATAACGTTATAACGTATTACGTTATTTGGAATAACGTTATAACGTATTATGTTATATAAAATAACGTCGTAACGTAATACGTTACGTGGTATAACGTTATAACGTATTACGTTATATGAAATATCGTTATATGGTATAACATGATAACGTTATAACGTATTACGTTATATAACATAACGTTATAACGTATTACGATATATGGAATAACGTTGTAACGTTATATGTTATATACAATATCGTCATAACGTACTACGTTATATGGTATAACGTTATAACGTATTACGTTATATGGTATAAGGTTATAACGTATTACGTTATATGGTATAACGTTATAACGTATTACGTTATTTGGAATAACGTTATAACGTATTATGCTACATACAATAACGTCATAACGTACTACGATATATGGAATAACGTTGTAACGTTTAATGTTATATACAATATCGTCATAACGTATTACGTTATATGGTATAAGGTTATTACGTATTACGTTATATGGTATAACGTTATAACGTATTACGTTATATGGAATAACGTTATAACGTATTATGTTATATACAATAACTTCATAACGTACTACGTTATATGGTATAACGTTATAACGTATTACGTTATATGGAATAACGTTATAACGTATTATGTTATATACAATAACGTCATAACGTACTACGTTATATGGTATAACGTTATAACGTATTACGTTATATGGAATAACGTTATAACGTATTATGTTATATACAATAACGTCATAACGTACTACGTTATATGGTATAACGTTGTAACGTATTACGTTATATGGAATAACGTTATAACGTATTATGTTATATACAATAACGTCATAACGTACTACGTTATATGGTATAACGTTATAACGTATTACGTTATATCGAATAACGTTATAACGTATTACGTTATATGGTATAACGTTATAACGTATTACGCTATATATAATATCGTTATATGGTATAACGTTATAACGTATTACGTTATATGGTATAACGTTATAACGTATTACGTTATACGGTATAACGTTATAACGTATTACGTTATTTGGAATAACGTTATAACGTATTATGTTATATAAAATAACGTCGTAACGTAATACGTTACGTGGTATAACGTTATAACGTATTACGTTATATGAAATATCGTTATATGGTATAAAATGATAACGTTATAACGTATTACGTTATATAACATAACGTTATAACGTATTACGATATATGGAATAACGCTGTAACGTATTATGTTATATACAATATCGTCATAACGTACTACGTTATATGGTATAACGTTATAACGTATTACGTTATATGGTATAAGGTTATAACGTATTACGTTATATGGAATAACGTTATAACGTATTGTGTTATATACAATAACGTCATAACGTACTACGTTACATGGTATAACGTTATAGCGTATTACGTTATAAAAAATATCGTTATATGGTATAACGTTATATCGTATTACTTTATATGATATAACGTTATAACGTATTACGTTATATGGTATAACATTATAACGTATTACGTTATTTGGAATAACGTTATAACGTATTATGCTATATACAATAACGTCATAACGTATTACGTTATATGGTATAACGTTATAACGTATTACGTTATATCGAATAACGTTATAACGTATTACGTTATATGGTATAACGTTATAACGTATTACGCTATATATAATATCGTTATATGGTATAACGTTATAACGAATTACGTTATATGGTATAACGTTATAACGTATTACGTTATATCGAATAACGTTATAACGTATCACGATATATGGAATAACGTTGTAACGTATTATGTTATATACAATATCGTCATAACGTACTACGTTATATGGTATAACGTTATAACGTATTACGTTATATGGTATAAGGTTATAACGTATTACGTTATATCGAATAACGTTATAACGTATTAAGTTATATGGTATAACGTTATAACGTATTACGTTATATGGAATAACGTTATAACGTATTATGTTATATACAATAACGTCATAACGTACTACGTTATATGGTATAACGTTATAACGTATTACGTTATATGGAATAACGTTATAACGTATTATGTTATATACAATAACGTCATAACGTACTACGTTATATGGTATAACGTTATAACGTATTACGTTATATGGAATAACGTTATAACGTACTATGTTATGTACAATAACGTCATAACGTACTACGTTATATGGTATAACGTTGTAACGTATTACGTTATATGGAATAACGTTATAACGTATTGTGTTATATACAATAACGTCATAACGTACTACGTTACATGGTATAACGTTATAGCGTATTACGTTATAAAAAATATCGTTATATGGTATAACGTTATATCGTATTACTTTATATGATATAACGTTATAACGTATTACGTTATATGGTATAACGTTATAACGTATTACGTTATTTGGAATAACGTTATAACGTATTATGCTATATACAATAACGTCATAACGTATTACGTTATATGGAATAACGTTATAACGTATTATGTTATATACAATAACGTCATAACGTACTACGTTATATGGTATAACGTCATAACGTACTACGTTATATGGTATAACGTTATAACGTATTACGTTATATCGAATAACGTTATAAAGTATTACGTTATATGGTATAACGTTATGACGTATTACGCTATATATAATATCGTTATATGGTATAACGCTATAACGTATTACGTTATATGGTATAACGTTATAACGTATTACGTTATTTGGAATAACGTTATAACGTATTATGCTATATACAATAACGTCATAACGTATTACGTTATATGGAATAACGTTATAACGTATTATGTTATATACAATATCGTCATAACGTACTACGTTATATGGTATAACGTCATAACGTACTACGTTATATGGTATAACGTTATAACGTATTACGTTATATGGTATAAGGTTATAACGTATTACGTTATATGGAATAACGTTATAACGTATTGTGTTATATACAATAACGTCATAACGTACTACGTTACATGGTATAACGTTATAGCGTATTACGTTATAAAAAATATCGTTATATGGTATAACGTTATATCGTACTACGTTATATGGTATAACGTTATAACGTATTACGTTATATCGAATAACGTTATAAAGTATTACGTTATATGGTATAACGTTATGACGTATTACGCTATATATAATATCGTTATATGGTATAACGCTATAACGTATTACGTTATATGGTATAACGTTATAACGTATTACGTTATACGGTATAACGTTATAACGTATTACGTTATTTGGAATAACGTCATAACGTATTATGTTATATAAAATAACGTCGTAACGTAATACGTTACGTGGTATAACGTTATAACGTATTACGTTATATGAAATATCGTTATATGGTATAACATGATAACGTTATAACGTATTACGTTATATAACATAACGTTATAACGTATTACGATATATGGAATAACGTTGTAACGTTTTATGTTATATACAATATCGTCATAACGTACTACGTTATATGGTATAACGTTATAACGTATTACGTTATATGGTATAAGGTTATAACTTATTACGTTATATGGTATAACGTTATAACGTATTACGTTATTTGGAATAACGTTATAACGTATTATGCTACATACAATAACGTCATAACGTACTACGTTATATGGTATAACGTTATAACGTATTACGTTATATCGAATAACGTTATAACGTATTACGTTATATGGTATAACGTTATAACGTATTACGCTATATATAATATCGTTATATGGTATAACGTTATAACGTATTACGTTATATGGTATAACGTTATAACGTATTACGTTATACGGTATAACGTTATAACGTATTACGTTATTTGGAATAACGTTATAACGTATTATGTTATATAAAATAACGTCATAACGTAATACGTTACGTGGTATAACGTTATAACGTATTACGTTATATGAAATATCGTTATATGGTATAACATGATAACGTTATAACGTATTACGTTATATAACATAACGTTATAACGTATTACGATATATGGAATAACGTTGTAACGTTTAATGTTATATACAATATCGTCATAACGTATTACGTTATATGGTATAAGGTTATAACGTATTACGTTATATGGTATAACGTTATAACGTATTACGTTATATGGAATAACGTTATAACGTATTATGTTATATACAATAACGTCATAACGTACTACGTTATATGGTATAACGTTATAACGTATTACGTTATATGGAATAACGTTATAACGTATTATGTTATATACAATAACGTCATAACGTACTACGTTATATGGTATAACGTTATAACGTATTACGTTATATCGAATAACGTTATAACGTATTACGTTATATGGTATAACGTTATAACGTATTACGCTATATATAATATCGTTATATGGTATAACGTTATAACGTATTACGTTATATGGTATAACGTTATAACGTATTACGTTATATCGAATAACGTTATAACGTATTACGTTATATGGTATAACGTTATAACGTATTACGTTATACGGTATAACGTTATAACGTTTTACGTTATTTGGAATAACGTTATAACGTATTATGTTATATAAAATAACGTCATAACGTAATACGTTACGTGGTATAACGTTATAACGTATTACGTTATATGAAATATCGTTATATGGTATAACATGATAACGTTATAACGTATTACGTTATATAACATAACGTTATAACGTATTACGATATATGGAATAACGTTGTAACGTTTAATGTTATATACAATATCGTCATAACGTATTACGTTATATGGTATAACGTTATAACTTATTACGTTATATGGTATAAGGTTATAACGTATTACGTTATATGGAATAACGTTGTAACGTATTATGTTATATACAATAACGTCATAACGTACTACGTTATATGGTATAACGTTATAACGTATTACGTTATATGGAATAACGTTATAACGTACTATGTTATATACAATAACGTCATAACGTACTACGTTATATGGTATAACGTTATAACGTATTACGTTATATCGAATAACGTTATAACGTATTACGTTATATGGTATAACGTTATAACGTATTACGCTATATATAATATCGTTATATGGTATAACGTTATAACGTATTACGTTATATGGTATAACGTTATAACGTATTACGTTATACGGTATAACGTTATAACGTATTACGTTATTTGGAATAACGTTATAACGTATTATGTTATATAAAATAACGTCGTAACGTAATACGTTACGTGGTATAACGTTATAACGTATTACGTTATATGAAATATCGTTATATGGTATAACATGATAACGTTATAACGTATTACGTTATATAACATAACGTTATAACGTATTACGATATATGGAATAACGTTGTAACGTATTATGTTATATACAATATCGTCATAACGTACTACGTTATATGGTATAACGTTATAACGTATTACGTTATATGGTATAAGGTTATAACGTATTACGTTATATGGAATAACGTTATAACGTATTATGTTATATACAATAACGTCATAACGTACTACGTTATATGCTATAACGTTATAACGTATTACGTTATATCGAATAACGTTATAACGTATTACGTTATATGGTATAACGTTATAACGTATTACGCTATATATAATATCGTTATATGGTATAACGTTATAACGTATTACGTTATATAACATAACGTTATAACGTATTACGATATATGGAATAACGTTGTAACGTATTATGTTATATACAATATCGTCATAACGTACTACGTTATATGGTATAACGTTATAACGTATTACGTTATATGGTATAAGGTTATAACGTATTACGTTATATGGTATAACGTTATAACGTATTGTGTTATATACAATAACGTCATAACGTACTACGTTATATGGTATAACGTTATAACGTACTACGTTGTATGGAATAACGTTATAACGTACTATGTTATATACAATAACGTCATAACGTACTACGTTATATGGTATAACGTTGTAACGTATTACGTTATATGGAATAACGTTATAACGTATTATGTTATATACAATAACGTCATAACGTACTACGTTATATGGTATAACGTTATAACGTATTACGTTATATCGAATAACGTTATAACGTATTACGTTATATGGTATAACGTTATAACGTATTACGCTATATATAATATCGTTATATGGTATAACGTTATAACGTATTACGTTATATGGTATAACGTTATAACGTATTACGTTATACGGTATAACGTTATAACGTATTACGTTATTTGGAATAACGTTATAACGTATTATGATATATAAAATAACGTCGTAACGTAATACGTCACGTGGTATAACGTTATAACGTATTACGTTATATGAAATATCGTTATATGGTATAACATGATAACGTTATAACGTATTACGTTATATAACATAACGTTATAACGTATTACGATATATGGAATAACGTTGTAACGTATTATGTTATATACAATATCGTCATAACGTACTACGTTATATGGTATAACGTTATAACTTATTACGTTATATGGTATAAGGTTATAACGTATTACGTTATATGGAATAACGTTATAACGTATTATGTTATATACAATAACGTCATAACGTACTACGTTATATGGTATAACGTTATAACGTATTACGTTATATGGAATAACGTTATAACGTACTATGTTATATACAATAACGTCATAACGTACTACGTTATATGGTATAACGTTATAACGTATTACGTTATATCGAATAACGTTATAACGTATTACGTTATATGGTATAACGTTATAACGTATTACGCTATATATAATATCGTTATATGGTATAACGTTATAACGTATTACGTTATATAACATAACGTTATAACGTATTACGATATATGGAATAACGTTGTAACGTATTATGTTATATACAATATCGTCATAACGTACTACGTTATATGGTATAACGTTATAACGTATTACGTTATATGGTATAAGGTTATAACGTATTACGTTATATGGTATAACGTTATAACGTATTGTGTTATATACAATTACGTCATAACGTACTACGTTATATGGTATAACGTTATAACCTACTACGTTGTATGGAATAACGTTATAACGTACTATGTTATATACAATAACGTCATAACGTACTACGTTATATGGTATAACGTTGTAACGTATTACGTTATATGGAATAACGTTATAACGTATTATGTTATATACAACAACGTCATAACGTACTACGTTATATGGTATAACGTTATAACGTATTACGTTATATCGAATAACGTTATAACGTATTACGTTATATGGTATAACGTTATAACGTATTACGCTATATATAATATCGTTATATGGTATAACGTTATAACGTATTACGTTATATGGTATAACGTTATAACGTATTACGTTATACGGTATAACGTTATAACGTATTACGTTATTTGGAATAACGTTATAACGTATTATGATATATAAAATAACGTCGTAACGTAATACGTCACGTGGTATAACGTTATAACGTATTACGTTATATGAAATATCGTTATATGGTATAACATGATAACGTTATAACGTATTACGTTATATAACATAATGTTATAACGTATTACGATATATGGAATAACGTTGTAACGTATTATGTTATATACAATATCGTCATAACGTACTACGTTATATGGTATAACGTTATAACTTATTACGTTATATGGTATAAGGTTATAACGTATTACGTTATATGGAATAACGTTATAACGTATTATGTTATATACAATAACGTCATAACGTACTACGTTATATGGTATAACGTTATAACGTATTACGTTATTTGGAATAACGTTATAACGTATTATGTTATATAAAATAACGTAGTAACGTAATACGTTACGTGGTATAACGTTATAACGTATTACGTTATATGAAATATCGTTATATGGTATAACATGATAACGTTATAACGTATTACGTTATATAACATAACGTTATAACGTATTACGATATATGGAATAACGTTGTAACGTATTATGATATATACAATATCGTCATAACGTACTACGTTATATGGTATAACGTTATAACGTATTACGTTATATGGTATAAGGTTATAACGTATTACGTTATATGGTATAACGTTATAACGTATTACGTTATTTGGAATAACGTTATAACGTATTATGCTATATACAATAACGTCATAACGTACTACGTTATATGGTATAACGTTATAACGTATTACGTTATATCGAATAACGTTATAACGTATTACGTTATATGGTATAACGTTATAACGTATTACGCTATAAATAAAATCGTTATATGGTATAACGTTATAACGAATTACGTTATATGGTATAACGTTATAACGTATTACGTTATATCGAATAACGTTATAACGTATTACGATATATATCTAATAACGTTGTAACCTATTATGTTATATACAATATCGTCATAACGTACTACGTTATATGGTATAACGTTATAACGTATTACGTTATATGGTATAAGGTTAGAACGTATTACGTTATATGGTATAATGTTATAACGTATTGTGTTATATACAATAACGTCATAACGTACTACGTTATATGGTATAACGTTATAACGTATTACGTTATATGGAATAACGTTATAACGTACTATGTTATATACAATAACGTCATAACGTACTACGTTATATGGTATAACGTTGTAACGTACTACGTTATATGGAATAACGTTATAACGTATTATGTTATATACAATAACGTCATAACGTACTACGTTATATGGTATAACGTTATAACGTATTACGTTATATCGAATAACGTTATAACGTATTACGTTATATGGTATAACGTTATAACGTATTACGCTATATATAATATCGTTATATGGTATAACGTTATAACGTATTACGTTATATGGTATAACGTTATAACGTATTACGTTATACGGTATAACGTTATAACGTATTACGTTATTTGGAATAACGTTATAACGTATTATGATATATAAAATAACGTCGTAACGTAATACGTCACGTGGTATAACGTTATAACGTATTACGTTATATGAAATATCGTTATATGGTATAACATGATAACGTTATAACGTATTACGTTATATAACATAACGTTATAACGTATTACGATATATGGAGTAACGTTGTAACGTATTATGTTATATACAATATCGTCATAACGTACTACGTTATATGGTATAACGTTATAACGTATTACGTTATATGGTATACGGTTATAACGTATTACGTTATATCGAATAACGTTATAACGTATTACGTTATATGGTATAACGTTATAACGTATTACGTTATATGGAATAACGTTATAACGTATTATGTTATATACAATAACGTCATAACGTACTACGTCATATGGTACAACGTTATAACGTATTACGTTATATGGAATAACGTTATAACGTATTATGTTATATACAATAACGTCATAACGTACTACGTTATATGGTATAACGTTATAACGTATTACGTTATATGGAATAACGTTATAACGTATTATGTTATATACAATAACGTCATAACGTACTACGTTATATGGTATAACGTTGTAACGTATTACGTTATATGGAATAACGTTATAACGTATTATGTTATATACAATAACGTCATAACGTACTACGTTATATGGTATAACGTTATAACGTATTACGTTATATCGAATAACGTTATAACGTATTACGTTATATGGTATAACGTTATAACGTATTACGCTATATTATATCGTTATATGGTATAACGTTATATCGTATTACGTTATATGGTATATCGTTATAACGTATTACGTTATACGGTATAACGTTATAACGTATTACGTTATTTGGAATAACGTTATAACGTATTATGTTATATAAAATAACTTCGTAACGTAATACGTTACGTGGTATAACGTTATAACGTATTACGTTATATGAAATATCGTTATATGGTATAACATGATAACGTTATAACGTATTACGTTATATAACATAACGTTATAACGTATTACGATATATGGAATAACGTTGTAACGTATTATGTTATATACAATATCGTCATAACGTACTACGTTATATGGTATAAGGTTATAACGTATTACGTTATATCGAATAACGTTATAACGTATTACGTTATATGGTATAACGTTATAACGTATTACGTTATAAAAAATATCGTTATATGGTATAACGTTATATCGTATTACTTTATATGATATAACGTTATAACGTATTACGTTATATGGTATAACGTTATAACCTATTACGTTATTTGGAATAACGTTATAACGTATTATGCTATATACAATAACGTCATAACGTACTACGTTATATGGTATAACGTTATAACGTATTACGTTATATCGAATAACGTTATAACGTATTACGTTATATGGTATAACGTTATAACGTATTACGCTATATATAATATCGTTATATGGTATAACGTTATAACGAATTACGTTATATGGAATAACGTTATAACGTATTATGTTATATACAATAACGTCATAACGTACTACGTTATATGGTATAACGTTATAACGTATTACGTTATATCGAATAACGTTATAACGTATTACGTTATGTGGTATAACGTTATAACGTATTACGCTATATATAATATCGTTATATGGTATAACGTTATAACGTATTACGTTATATGGAATAACGTTATAAAGTATTATGTTATATACAATAACGTCATAACGTACTACGTTATATGGTATAACGTTATAACGTATTACGTTATATGGAATAACGTTATAACGTACTATGTTATATACAATAACGTCATAACGTACTACGTTATATGGTATAACGTTATAACGTATTACGTTATATGGTATAACGTTATAACGTATTACGTTATATGGAATAACGTTATAACGTATTATGTTATATACAATAACGTCATAACGTACTACGTTATATGGTATAACGTTATAACGTATTACGTTATATGGAATAACGTTATAACGTATTATGTTATATACAATAACGTCATAACGTACTACGTTATATGGTATAACGTTATAACGTATTACGTTATATGGAATAACGTTATAACGTATTATGTTATATGCAATAACGTCATAACGTACTACGTTATATGGTATAACGTTGTAACGTATTACGTTATATAGAATAACGTTATAACGTATTATGTTATATACAATAACGTCATAACGTACTACGTTATATGGTATAACGTTATAACGTATTACGTTATATCGAATAACGTTATAACGTATTACGTTATATGGTATAACGTTATAACGTATTACGCTATATATAATATCGTTATATGGTATAACGTTATAACGTATTACGTTATATGGTATAACTTTATAACGTATTACGTTATACGGTATAACGTTATAACGTATTACGTTATTTGGAATAACGTCATAACGTATTATGTTATATAAAATAACGTCGTAACGTAATACGTTACGTGGTATAACGTTATAACGTATTACGTTATATGAAATATCGTTATATGGTATAAAATGATAACGTTATAACGTATTACGATATATAACATAACGTTATAACGTATTACGATATATGGAATAACGCTGTAACGTACTATGTTATATACAATATCGTCATAACGTACTACGTTATATGGTATAACGTTATAACGCATTACGTTATATGGTATAAGGTTATAACGTATTACGTTATATGGAATAACGTTATAACGTATTGTGTTATATACAATAACGTCATAACGTACTACGTTACATGGTATAACGTTATAGCGTATTACGTTATAAAAAATATCGTTATATGGTATAACGTTATATCGTATTACTTTATATGATATATCGTTATAACGTATTACGTTATATGGTATAACGTTATAACGTATTACGTTATTTGGAATAACGTTATAACGTATTATGCTATATACAATAACGTCATAACGTACTACGTTATATGGTATAACGTTATAACGTATTACGTTATATCGAATAACGTTATAACGTATTACGTTATATGGTATAACGTTATAACGTATTACGCTATATATAATATCGTTATATGATATAACGTTATAACGAATTACGTTATATGGTATAACGTTATAACGTATTACAGTATATCGAATAACGTTATAACGTATCACGATATATGGAATATCGTTGTAACGTATTATGTTATATACAATATCGTCATAACGTACTACGTTATATGGTATAACGTTATAACGTATTACGTTATATGGTATAAGGTTATAACGTATTACGTTATATCGAATAACGTTATAACGTATTACGTTATATGGTATAACGTTATAACGTATTACGTTATATGGAATAACGTTATAACGTATTATGTTATATACAATAACGTCATAACGTACTACGTTATATGGTATAACGTTATAACGTATTACGTTATATGGAATAACGTTATAACGTATTATGTTATATACAATAACGTCATAACGTACTACGTTATATGGTATAACGTTATAACGTATTACGTTATATGGAATAACGTTATAACGTACTATGTTATGTACAATAACGTCATAACGTACTACGTTATATGGTATAACGTTGTAACGTATTACGTTATATGGAATAACGTTATAACGTATTATGTTATATACAATAACGTCATAACGTACTACGTTATATGGTATAACGTTATAACGTATTACGTTATATCGAATAACGTTATAACGTATTACGTTATATGGTATAACGTTATAACGTATTACGCTATATATAATATCGTTATATGATATAACGTTATAACGAATTACGTTATATGGTATAACGTTATAACGTATTACAGTATATCGAATAACGTTATAACGTATCACGATATATGGAATATCGTTGTAACGTATTATGTTATATACAATATCGTCATAACGTACTACGTTATATGGTATAACATTATAACGTATTACGTTATATGGTATAAGGTTATAACGTATTACGTTATATCGAATAACGTTATAACGTATTACGTTATATGGTATAACGTTATAACGTATTACGTTATATGGAATAACGTTATAACGTATTATGTTATATACAATAACGTCATAACGTACTACGTTATATGGTATAACGTTATAACGTATTACGTTATATGGAATAACGTTATAACGTATTATGTTATATACAATAACGTCATAACGTACTACGTTATATGGTATAACGTTATAACGTATTACGTTATATGGAATAACGTTATAACGTACTATGTTATGTACAATAACGTCATAACGTACTACGTTATATGGTATAACGTTGTAACGTATTACGTTATATGGAATAACGTTATAACGTATTATGTTATATACAATAACGTCATAACGTACTACGTTATATGGTATAACGTTATAACGTATTACGTTATATCGAATAACGTTATAACGTATTACGTTATATGGTATAACGTTATGACGTATTACGCTATATATAATATCGTTATATGGTATAACGTTATAACGTATTACGTTATATGGTATAACGTTATAACGTATTACGTTATACGGTATAACGTTATAACGTATTACGTTATTTGGAATAACGTTATAACGTATTATGTTATATAAAATAACGTCGTAACGTAATACGTTACGTGGTATAACGTTATAACGTATTACGTTATATGAAATATCGTTATATGGTATAACATGATAACGTTATAACGTATTACGTTATATAACATAACGTTATAACGTATTACGTTATTTGGAATAACGTTATAACGTATTATGCTACATACAATAACGTCATAACGTACTACGTTATATGGTATAACGTTATAACGTATTACGTTATATCGAATAACGTTATAACGTATTACGTTATATGGTATAACGTTATAACGTATTACGATATATATAATATCGTTATATGGTATAACGTTATAACGTATTACGTTATATGGTATAACGTTATAACGTATTACGTTATACGGTATAACGTTATAACGTATTACGTTATTTGGAATAACGTTATAACGTATTATGTTATATAAAATAACGTCGTAACGTAATACGTTACGTGGTATAACGTTATAACGTATTACGTTATATGAAATATCGTTATATGGTATAACATGATAACGTTATAACGTATTACGTTATATAACATAACGTTATAACGTATTACGATATATGGAATAACGTTGTAACGTTTAATGTTATATACAATATCGTCATAACGTATTATGTTATATGGTATAAGGTTATAACGTATTACGTTATATGGTATAACGTTATAACGTATTACGTTATATGGAATAACGTTATAACGTATTATGTTATATACAATAACGTCATAACGTACTACGTTATATGGTATAACGTTATAACGTATTACGTTATATGGAATAACGTTATAACGTATTATGTTATATACAATAACGTCATAACGTACTACGTTATATGGTATAACGTTATAACGTATTACGTTATATGGAATAACGTTATAACGTATTATGTTATATACAATAACGTCATAACGTACTACGTTATATGGTATAACGTTGTAACGTATTACGTTATATGGAATAACGTTATAACGTATTATGTTATATACAATAACGTCATAACGTACTACGTTATATGGTATAACGTTATAACGTATTACGTTATATCGAATAACGTTATAACGTATTACGTTATATCGTATAACGTTATAACGTATTACGCTATATATAATATCGTTATATGGTATAACGTTATAACGTATTACGTTATATGGTATAACGTTATAACGTATTACGTTATACGGTATAACGTTATAACGTATTACGTTATTTGGAATAACGTTATAACGTATTATGTTATATAAAATAACGTCGTAACGTAATACGTTACGTGGTATAACGTTATAACGTATTACGTTATATGAAATATCGTTATATGGTATAAAATGATAACGTTATAACGTATTACGTTATATAACATAACGTTATAACGTATTACGATATATGGAATAACGCTGTAACGTATTATGTTATATACAATATCGTCATAACGTACTACGTTATATGGTATAACGTTATAACGTATTACGTTATATGGTATAAGGTTATAACGTATTACGTTATATGGAATAACGTTATAACGTATTGTGTTATATACAATAACGTCATAACGTACTACGTTACATGGTATAACGTTATAGCGTATTACGTTATAAAAAATATCGTTATATGGTATAACGTTATATCGTATTACTTTATATGATATAACGTTATAACGTATTACGTTATATGGTATAACGTTATAACGTATTACGTTATTTGGAATAACGTTATAACGTATTATGCTATATACAATAACGTCATAACGTATTACGTTATATGGTATAACGTTATAACGTATTACGTTATATCGAATAACGTTATAACGTATTACGTTATATGGTATAACGTTATAACGTATTACGCTATATATAATATCGTTATATGGTATAACGTTATAACGAATTACGTTATATGGTATAACGTTATAACGTATTACGTTATATCGAATAACGTTATAACGTATCACGATATATGGAATAACGTTGTAACGTATTATGTTATATACAATATCGTCATAACGTACTACGTTATATGGTATAACGTTATAACGTATTACGTTATATGGTTTAACGTTATAACGTATTACGTTATATGGTATAACGTTATGACGTATTACGCTATATATAATATCGTTATATGGTATAACGTTATAACGTATTACGTTATATGGTATAACGTTATAACGTATTACGTTATATCGAATAACGTTATAACGTATTATGTTATATAAAATAACGTCGTAACGTAATACGTTACGTGGTATAACGTTATAACGTATTACGTTATATGAAATATCGTTATATGGTATAAAATGATAACGTTATAACGTATTACGTTATATAACATAACGTTATAACGTATCACGATATATGGAATAACGTTGTAACGTATTATGTTATATACAATATCGTCATAACGTACTACGTTATATGGTATAACGTTATAACGTATTACGTTATATGGTATAACGTTATAACGTACTATGTTATATACAATAACGTCATAACGTACTACGTTATATGGTATAACGTTGTAACGTATTACGTTATATGGTATAACGTTATAACGTATTAAGCTATATATAATATCGTTATATGGTATAACGTTATAACGTATTACGTTATATGGTATAACGTTATAACGTATTACGTTATACGGTATAACGTTATAACGTATTACGTTATTTGGAATAACGTTATAACGTATTATGTTATATAAAATAACTTCGTAACGTAATACGTTACGTGGTATAACGTTATAACGTATTACGTTATATGAAATATCGTTATATGGTATAACATGATAACGTTATAACGTATTACGTTATATAACATAACGTTATAACGTATTACGATATATGGAATAACGTTGTAACGTATTACGTTATATACAATATCGTCATAACGTACTACGTTATATGGTATAACGTTATAACTTATTACGTTATATGGTATAAGGTTATAACGTATTACGTTATATGGAATAACGTTGTAACGTATTATGTTATATACAATAACGTCATAACGTACTACGTTATATGGTATAACGTTATAACGTATTACGTTATATGGAATAACGTTATAACGTACTATGTTATATACAATAACGTCATAACGTACTACGTTATATGGTATAACGTTATAACGTATTACGTTATATCGAATAACGTTATAACGTATTACGTTATATGGTATAACGTTATAACGTATTACGCTATATATAATATCGTTATATGGTATAACGTTATAACGTATTACGTTATATGGTATAACGTTATAACGTATTACGTTATACGGTATAACGTTATAACGTATTACGTTATTTGGAATAACGTTATAACGTATTATGTTATATAAAATAACGTCGTAACGTAATACGTTACGTGGTATAACGTTATAACGTATTACGTTATATGAAATATCGTTATATGGTATAACATGATAACGTTATAACGTATTACGTTATATAACATAACGTTATAACGTATTACGATATATGGAATAACGTTGTAACGTATTATGTTATATACAATATCGTCATAACGTACTACGTTATATGGTATAACGTTATAACGTATTACGTTATATGGTATAAGGTTATAACGTATTACGTTATATGGTATAACGTTATAACGTATTACGTTATTTGGAATAACGTTATAACGTATTATGCTATATACAATAACGTCATAACGTACTACGTTATATGGTATAACGTTATAACGTATTACGTTATATCGAATAACGTTATAACGTATTACGTTATATGGTATAACGTTATAACGTATTACGCTATAAATAATATCGTTATATGGTATAACGTTATAACGAATTACGTTATATGGTATAACGTTATAACGTATTACGTTATATCGAATAACGTTATGACGTATTGCGATATATATCTAATAACGTTGTAACGTATTATGTTATATACAATATCGTCATAACGTACTACGTTATATGGTATAACGTTATAACGTATTACGTTATATGGAATAACGTTATAACGTATTATGTTATATACAATAACGTCATAACGTACTACGTTATATGGTATAACGTTGTAACGTATTACGTTATATGGAATAACGTTATAACGTATTATGTTATATACAATAACGTCATAACGTACTACGTTATATGGTATAACGTTATAACGTATTACGTTATATCGAATAACGTTATAACGTATTACGTTATATGGTATAACGTTATAACGTATTACGCTATATATAATATCGTTATATGGTATAACGTTATAACGTATTACGTTATGTAACATAACGTTATAACGTATTACGATATATGGAATAACGTTGTAACGTATTATGTTATATACAATATCGTCATAACGTACTACGTTATATGGTATAACGTTATAACGTATTACGTTATATGGTATAAGGTTATAACGTATTACGTTATATGGTATAACGTTATAACGTATTACGTTATTTGGAATAACGTTATAACGTATTATGCTATATACAATAACGTCATAACGTACTACGTTATATGGTATAACGTTATAACGTATTACGTTATATGGAATAACGTTATAACGTATTATGTTATATACAATAACGTCATAACGTACTACGTTATATGGTATAACGTTATAACGTATTACGTTATATCGAATAACGTTATAACGCATTACGTTATATGGTATAACGTTATAACGTATTACGCTATATATAATATCGTTATATGGTATAACGTTATAACGTATTACGTTATATAACATAACGTTATAACGTATTACGATATATGGAATAACGTTGTAACGTATTATGTTATATACAATATCGTCATAACGTACTACGTTATATGGTATAACGTTATAACGTATTACGTTATATGGTATAAGGTTATAACGTATTACGTTATATGGTATAACGTTATAACGTATTGTGTTATATACAATAACGTCATAACGTACTACGTTATATGGTATAACGTTATAACGTATTACGTTGTATGGAATAACGTTATAACGTACTATGTTATATACAATAACGTCATAACGTACTACGTTATATGGTATAACGTTGTAACGTATTACGTTATATGGAATAACGTTATAACGTATTATGTTATATACAATAACGTCATAACGTACTACGTTATATGGTATAACGTTATAACGTATTACGTTATATCGAATAACGTTATAACGTATTACGTTATATGGTATAACGTTATAACGTATTACGCTATATATAATATCGTTATATGGTATAACGTTATAACGTATTACGTTATATGGTATAACGTTATAACGTATTACGTTATACGGTATAACGTTATAACGTATTACGTTATTTGGAATAACGTTATAACGTATTATGATATATAAAATAACGTCGTAACGTAATACGTCACGTGGTATAACGTTATAACGTATTACGTTATATGAAATATCGTTATATGGTATAACATGATAACGTTATAACGTATTACGTTATATAACATAACGTTATAACGTATTACGATATATGGAATAACGTTGTAACGTATTATGTTATATACAATATCGTCATAACGTACTACGTTATATGGTATAACGTTATAACTTATTACGTTATATGGTATAAGGTTATAACGTATTACGTTATATGGAATAACGTTATAAGGTATTATGTTATATACAATAACGTCATAACGTACTACGTTATATGGTATAACGTTATAACGTATTACGTTATATGGTATAAGGTTATAACGTATTACGTTATATGGTATAACGTTATAACGTATTACGTTATTTGGAATAACGTTATAACGTATTATGCTATATACAATAACGTCATAACGTACTACGTTATATGGTATAACGTTATAACGTATTACGTTATATCGAATAACGTTATAACGTATTACGTTATATGGTATAACGTTATAACGTATTACGCTATAAATAATATCGTTATATGGTATAACGTTATAACGAATTACGTTATATGGTATAACGTTATAACGTATTACGTTATATCGAATAACGTTATAACGTATTACGATATATATCTAATAACGTTGTAACCTATTATGATATATACAATATCGTCATAACGTACTACGTTATATGGTATAACGTTATAACGTACTACGTTATATGGTATAAGGTTAGAACGTATTACGTTATATGGTATAACGTTATAACGTATTACGTTATATGGTATAACGTTATAACGTATTACGCTATATATAATATCGTTATATGGTATAACGTTATAACGTATTACGTTATATGGTATAACGTTATAACGTATTACGATATATGGAATAACGTTGTAACGTATTATGTTATATACAATATCGTCATAACGTACTACGTTATATGGTATAACGTCATAACGTATTACGTTATATGGAATAACGTTATAACGTACTATGTTATATACAATAACGTCATAACGTACTACGTTATATGGTATAACGTTGTAACGTATTACGTTATATGGAATAACGTTATAACGTATTATGTTATATACAATAACATCATAACGTACTACGTTATATGGTATAACGTTATAACGTATTACGTTATATCGAATAACGTTATGACGTATTACGTTATATGGTATAACGTTATAACGTATTACGCTATATATAATATCGTTATATGGTATAACGTTATAACGTATTACGTTATATGGTATAACGTTATAACGTATTACGATATATGGAATAACGTTGTAACGTATTATGTTATATACAATATCGTCATAACGTACTACGTTATATGGTATAACGTTATAACGTATTACGTTATATCGAATAACGTTATAACGTATTACGTTATATGGTATAACGTTATAACGTATTACGCTATATATAATATCGTTATATGGTATAACGTTATAACGTATTACGTTATATGGTATAACGTTATAACGTATTACGTTATACGGTATAACGTTATAACGTATTACGTTATTTGGAATAACGTTATAACGTATTATGATATATAAAATAACGTCGTAACGTAATACGTCACGTGGTATAACGTTATAACGTATTACGTTATATGAAATATCGTTATATGGTATAACATGATAACGTTATAACGTATTACGTTATATAACATAACGTTATAACGTATTACGATATATGGAATAACGTTGTAACGTATTATGTTATATACAATATCGTAATAACGTACTACGTTATATGGTATAACGTTATAACGTATTACGTTATATGGTATAAGGTTATAACGTATTACGTTATATCGAATAACTTTATAACGTATTACGTTATATGGTATAACGTTATAACGTATTACGTTATATGGAATAACGTTATAACGTATTATGTTATATACAATAACGTCATAACGTACTACGTCATATGGTACAACGTTATAACGTATTACGTTATATGGAATAACGTTATAACGTATTATGTTATATACAATAACGTCATAACGTACTACGTTATATGGTATAACGTTATAACGTATTACGTTATATGGAATAACGTTATAACGTATTATGTTATATACAATAACGTCATAACGTACTACGTTATATGGTATAACGTTGTAACGTATTACGTTATATGGAATAACGTTATAACGTATTATGTTATATACAATAACGTCATAACGTACTACGTCATATGGTACAACGTTATAACGTATTACGTTATATGGAATAACGTTATAACGTATTATGTTATATACAATAACGTCATAACGTACTACGTTATATGGTATAACGTTATAACGTATTACGTTATATGGTATAACGTTATAACGTATTACGCTATATTATATCGTTATATGGTATAACGTTATAACGTATTACGTTATATGGTATATCGTTATAACGTATTACGTTATACGGTATAACGTTATAACGTATTACGTTATTTGGAATAACGTTATAACGTATTATGTTATATAAAATAACTTCGTAACGTAATACGTTACGTGGTATAACGTTATAACGTATTACGTTATATGAAATATCGTTATATGGTAAAGCATGATAACGTTATAACGTATTACGTTATATAACATAACGTTATAACGTATTACGATATATGGAATAACGTTGTAACGTATTATGTTATATACAATATCGTCATAACGTACTACGTTATATGGTATAACGTTATAACGTATTACGTTATATGGTATAAGGTTATAACGTATTACGTTATATCGAATAACGTTATAACGTATTACGTTATATGGTATAACGTTATAACGTATTACGTTATAAAAAATATCGTTATATGGTATAACGTTATATCGTATTACTTTATATGATATAACGTTATAACGTATTACGTTATATGGTATAACGTTATAACGTATTACGTTATTTGTAATAACGTTATAACGTATTATGCTATATACAATAACGTCATAACGTACTACGTTATATGGTATAACGTTATAACGTATTACGTTATATCGAATAACGTTATAACGTATTACGTTATATGGTATAACGTTATAACGTATTACGCTATATATAATATCGTTATATGGTATAACGTTATAACGAATTACGTTATAGGGAATAACGTTATAACGTATTATGTTATATACAATAACGTCATAACGTACTACGTTATATGGTATAACGTTATAACGTATTACGTTATATCGAATAACGTTATAACGTATTACGTTATATCGAATAACGTTATAACGTATTACGTTATATGGTATAACGTTATAACGTATTACGCTATATATAATATCGTTATATGGTATAACGTTATAACGTATTACGTTATATGGAATAACGTTATAAAGTATTATGTTATATCGAATAACGTTATAACGTATTACGATATATATCTAATAACGTTGTAACCTATTATGATATATACAATATCGTCATAACGTACTACGTTATATGGTATAACGTTATAACGTACTACGTTATATGGTATAAGGTTAGAACGTATTACGTTATATGGTATAACGTTATAACGTATTACGTTATATGGTATAACGTTATAACGTATTACGCTATATATAATATCGTTATATGGTATAACGTTATAACGTATTACGTTATATGGTATAACGTTATAACGTATTACGATATATGGAATAACGTTGTAACGTATTATGTTATATACAATATCGTCATAACGTACTACGTTATATGGTATAACGTCATAACGTATTACGTTATATGGAATAACGTTATAACGTACTATGTTATATACAATAACGTCATAACGTACTACGTTATATGGTATAACGTTGTAACGTATTACGTTATATGGAATAACGTTATAACGTATTATGTTATATACAATAACATCATAACGTACTACGTTATATGGTATAACGTTATAACGTATTACGTTATATCGAATAACGTTATGACGTATTACGTTATATGGTATAACGTTATAACGTATTACGCTATATATAATATCGTTATATGGTATAACGTTATAACGTATTACGTTATATGGTATAACGTTATAACGTATTACGATATATGGAATAACGTTGTAACGTATTATGTTATATACAATATCGTCATAACGTACTACGTTATATGGTATAACGTCATAACGTATTACGTTATATGGAATAACGTTATAACGTACTATGTTATATACAATAACGTCATAACGTACTACGTTATATGGTATAACGTTGTAACGTATTACGTTATTTGGAATAACGTTATAACGTATTATGCTATATACAATAACGTCATAACGTACTACGTTATATGGTATAACGTTATAACGTATTACGTTATATGGAATAACGTTATAACGTATTATGTTATATACAATAACGTCATAACGTACTACGTTATATGGTATAACGTTATAACGTATTACGTTATATCGAATAACGTTATAACGCATTACGTTATATGGTATAACGTTATAACGTATTACGCTATATATAATATCGTTATATGGTATAACGTTATAACGTATTACGTTATATAACATAACGTTATAACGTATTACGATATATGGAATAACGTTGTAACGTATTATGTTATATACAATATCGTCATAACGTACTACGTTATATGGTATAACGTTATAACGTATTACGTTATATGGTATAAGGTTATAACGTATTACGTTATATGGTATAACGTTATAACGTATTGTGTTATATACAATAACGTCATAACGTACTACGTTATATGGTATAACGTTATAACGTATTACGTTGTATGGAATAACGTTATAACGTACTATGTTATATACAATAACGTCATAACGTACTACGTTATATGGTATAACGTTGTAACGTATTACGTTATATGGAATAACGTTATAACGTATTATGTTATATACAATAACGTCATAACGTACTACGTTATATGGTATAACGTTATAACGTATTACGTTATATCGAATAACGTTATAACGTATTACGTTATATGGTATAACGTTATAACGTATTACGCTATATATAATATCGTTATATGGTATAACGTTATAACGTATTACGTTATATGGTATAACGTTATAACGTATTACGTTATACGGTATAACGTTATAACGTATTACGTTATTTGGAATAACGTTATAACGTATTATGATATATAAAATAACGTCGTAACGTAATACGTCACGTGGTATAACGTTATAACGTATTACGTTATATGAAATATCGTTATATGGTATAACATGATAACGTTATAACGTATTACGTTATATAACATAACGTTATAACGTATTACGATATATGGAATAACGTTGTAACGTATTATGTTATATACAATATCGTCATAACGTACTACGTTATATGGTATAACGTTATAACTTATTACGTTATATGGTATAAGGTTATAACGTATTACGTTATATGGAATAACGTTATAAGGTATTATGTTATATACAATAACGTCATAACGTACTACGTTATATGGTATAACGTTATAACGTATTACGTTATATGGTATAAGGTTATAACGTATTACGTTATATGGTATAACGTTATAACGTATTACGATATATGGAATAACGTTGTAACGTATTATGATATATACAATATCGTCATAACGTACTACGTTATATGGTATAACGTTATAACGTATTACGTTATATGGTATAAGGTTATAACGTATTACGTTATATGGTATAACGTTATAACGTATTACGTTATTTGGAATAACGTTATAACGTATTATGCTATATACAATAACGTCATAACGTACTACGTTATATGGTATAACGTTATAACGTATTACGTTATATCGAATAACGTTATAACGTATTACGTTATATGGTATAACGTTATAACGTATTACGCTATAAATAAAATCGTTATATGGTATAACGTTATAACGAATTACGTTATATGGTATAACGTTATAACGTATTACGTTATATCGAATAACGTTATAACGTATTACGATATATATCTAATAACGTTGTAACCTATTATGTTATATACAATATCGTCATAACGTACTACGTTATATGGTATAACGTTATAACGTATTACGTTATATGGTATAAGGTTAGAACGTATTACGTTATATGGTATAATGTTATAACGTATTGTGTTATATACAATAACGTCATAACGTACTACGTTATATGGTATAACGTTATAACGTATTACGTTATATGGAATAACGTTATAACGTACTATGTTATATACAATAACGTCATAACGTACTACGTTATATGGTATAACGTTGTAACGTACTACGTTATATGGAATAACGTTATAACGTATTATGTTATATACAATAACGTCATAACGTACTACGTTATATGGTATAACGTTATAACGTATTACGTTATATCGAATAACGTTATAACGTATTACGTTATATGGTATAACGTTATAACGTATTACGCTATATATAATATCGTTATATGGTATAACGTTATAACGTATTACGTTATATGGTATAACGTTATAACGTATTACGTTATACGGTATAACGTTATAACGTATTACGTTATTTGGAATAACGTTATAACGTATTATGATATATAAAATAACGTCGTAACGTAATACGTCACGTGGTACAACGTTATAACGTATTACGTTATATGAAATATCGTTATATGGTATAACATGATAACGTTATAACGTATTACGTTATATAACATAACGTTATAACGTATTACGATATATGGAGTAACGTTGTAACGTATTATGTTATATACAATATCGTCATAACGTACTACGTTATATGGTATAACGTTATAACGTATTACGTTATATGGTATACGGTTATAACGTATTACGTTATATCGAATAACGTTATAACGTATTACGTTATATGGTATAACGTTATAACGTATTACGTTATATGGAATAACGTTATAACGTATTATGTTATATACAATAACGTCATAACGTACTACGTCATATGGTACAACGTTATAACGTATTACGTTATATGGAATAACGTTATAACGTATTATGTTATATACAATAACGTCATAACGTACTACGTTATATGGTATAACGTTATAACGTATTACGTTATATGGAATAACGTTATAACGTATTATGTTATATACAATAACGTCATAACGTACTACGTTATATGGTATAACGTTGTAACGTATTACGTTATATGGAATAACGTTATAACGTATTATGTTATATACAATAACGTCATAACGTACTACGTTATATGGTATAACGTTATAACGTATTACGTTATATCGAATAACGTTATAACGTATTACGTTATATGGTATAACGTTATAACGTATTACGCTATATTATATCGTTATATGGTATAACGTTATATCGTATTACGTTATATGGTATATCGTTATAACGTATTACGTTATACGGTATAACGTTATAACGTATTACGTTATTTGGAATAACGTTATAACGTATTATGTTATATAAAATAACTTCGTAACGTAATACGTTACGTGGTATAACGTTATAACGTATTACGTTATATGAAATATCGTTATATGGTATAACATGATAACGTTATAACGTATTACGTTATATAACATAACGTTATAACGTATTACGATATATGGAATAACGTTGTAACGTATTATGTTATATACAATATCGTCATAACGTACTACGTTATATGGTATAAGGTTATAACGTATTACGTTATATCGAATAACGTTATAACGTATTACGTTATATGGTATAACGTTATAACGTATTACGTTATAAAAAATATCGTTATATGGTATAACGTTATATCGTATTACTTTATATGATATAACGTTATAACGTATTACGTTATATGGTATAACGTTATAACCTATTACGTTATTTGGAATAACGTTATAACGTATTATGCTATATACAATAACGTCATAACGTACTACGTTATATGGTATAACGTTATAACGTATTACGTTATATCGAATAACGTTATAACGTATTACGTTATATGGTATAACGTTATAACGTATTACGCTATATATAATATCGTTATATGGTATAACGTTATAACGAATTACGTTATATGGAATAACGTTATAACGTATTATGTTATATACAATAACGTCATAACGTACTACGTTATATGGTATAACGTTATAACGTATTACGTTATATCGAATAACGTTATAACGTATTACGTTATGTGGTATAACGTTATAACGTATTACGCTATATATAATATCGTTATATGGTATAACGTTATAACGTATTACGTTATATGGAATAACGTTATAAAGTATTATGTTATATACAATAACGTCATAACGTACTACGTTATATGGTATAACGTTATAACGTATTACGTTATATGGAATAACGTTATAACGTACTATGTTATATACAATAACGTCATAACGTACTACGTTATATGGTATAACGTTATAACGTATTACGTTATATGGTATAACGTTATAACGTATTACGTTATATGGAATAACGTTATAACGTATTATGTTATATACAATAACGTCATAACGTACTACGTTATATGGTATAACGTTATAACGTATTACGTTATATGGAATAACGTTATAACGTATTATGTTATATACAATAACGTCATAACGTACTACGTTATATGGTATAACGTTATAACGTATTACGTTATATGGAATAACGTTATAACGTATTATGTTATATGCAATAACGTCATAACGTACTACGTTATATGGTATAACGTTGTAACGTATTACGTTATATAGAATAACGTTATAACGTATTATGTTATATACAATAACGTCATAACGTACTACGTTATATGGTATAACGTTATAACGTATTACGTTATATCGAATAACGTTATAACGTATTACGTTATATGGTATAACGTTATAACGTATTACGCTATATATAATATCGTTATATGGTATAACGTTATAACGTATTACGTTATATGGTATAACTTTATAACGTATTACGTTATACGGTATAACGTTATAACGTATTACGTTATTTGGAATAACGTCATAACGTATTATGTTATATAAAATAACGTCGTAACGTAATACGTTACGTGGTATAACGTTATAACGTATTACGTTATATGAAATATCGTTATATGGTATAAAATGATAACGTTATAACGTATTACGATATATAACATAACGTTATAACGTATTACGATATATGGAATAACGCTGTAACGTACTATGTTATATACAATATCGTCATAACGTACTACGTTATATGGTATAACGTTATAACGCATTACGTTATATGGTATAAGGTTATAACGTATTACGTTATATGGAATAACGTTATAACGTATTGTGTTATATACAATAACGTCATAACGTACTACGTTACATGGTATAACGTTATAGCGTATTACGTTATAAAAAATATCGTTATATGGTATAACGTTATATCGTATTACTTTATATGATATATCGTTATAACGTATTACGTTATATGGTATAACGTTATAACGTATTACGTTATTTGGAATAACGTTATAACGTATTATGCTATATACAATAACGTCATAACGTACTACGTTATATGGTATAACGTTATAACGTATTACGTTATATCGAATAACGTTATAACGTATTACGTTATATGGTATAACGTTATAACGTATTACGCTATATATAATATCGTTATATGATATAACGTTATAACGAATTACGTTATATGGTATAACGTTATAACGTATTACAGTATATCGAATAACGTTATAACGTATCACGATATATGGAATATCGTTGTAACGTATTATGTTATATACAATATCGTCATAACGTACTACGTTATATGGTATAACGTTATAACGTATTACGTTATATGGTATAAGGTTATAACGTATTACGTTATATCGAATAACGTTATAACGTATTACGTTATATGGTATAACGTTATAACGTATTACGTTATATGGAATAACGTTATAACGTATTATGTTATATACAATAACGTCATAACGTACTACGTTATATGGTATAACGTTATAACGTATTACGTTATATGGAATAACGTTATAACGTATTATGTTATATACAATAACGTCATAACGTACTACGTTATATGGTATAACGTTATAACGTATTACGTTATATGGAATAACGTTATAACGTACTATGTTATGTACAATAACGTCATAACGTACTACGTTATATGGTATAACGTTGTAACGTATTACGTTATATGGAATAACGTTATAACGTATTATGTTATATACAATAACGTCATAACGTACTACGTTATATGGTATAACGTTATAACGTATTACGTTATATCGAATAACGTTATAACGTATTACGTTATATGGTATAACGTTATAACGTATTACGCTATATATAATATCGTTATATGATATAACGTTATAACGAATTACGTTATATGGTATAACGTTATAACGTATTACAGTATATCGAATAACGTTATAACGTATCACGATATATGGAATATCGTTGTAACGTATTATGTTATATACAATATCGTCATAACGTACTACGTTATATGGTATAACATTATAACGTATTACGTTATATGGTATAAGGTTATAACGTATTACGTTATATCGAATAACGTTATAACGTATTACGTTATATGGTATAACGTTATAACGTATTACGTTATATGGAATAACGTTATAACGTATTATGTTATATACAATAACGTCATAACGTACTACGTTATATGGTATAACGTTATAACGTATTACGTTATATGGAATAACGTTATAACGTATTATGTTATATACAATAACGTCATAACGTACTACGTTATATGGTATAACGTTATAACGTATTACGTTATATGGAATAACGTTATAACGTACTATGTTATGTACAATAACGTCATAACGTACTACGTTATATGGTATAACGTTGTAACGTATTACGTTATATGGAATAACGTTATAACGTATTATGTTATATACAATAACGTCATAACGTACTACGTTATATGGTATAACGTTATAACGTATTACGTTATATCGAATAACGTTATAACGTATTACGTTATATGGTATAACGTTATGACGTATTACGCTATATATAATATCGTTATATGGTATAACGTTATAACGTATTACGTTATATGGTATAACGTTATAACGTATTACGTTATACGGTATAACGTTATAACGTATTACGTTATTTGGAATAACGTTATAACGTATTATGTTATATAAAATAACGTCGTAACGTAATACGTTACGTGGTATAACGTTATAACGTATTACGTTATATGAAATATCGTTATATGGTATAACATGATAACGTTATAACGTATTACGTTATATAACATAACGTTATAACGTATTACGTTATTTGGAATAACGTTATAACGTATTATGCTACATACAATAACGTCATAACGTACTACGTTATATGGTATAACGTTATAACGTATTACGTTATATCGAATAACGTTATAACGTATTACGTTATATGGTATAACGTTATAACGTATTACGATATATATAATATCGTTATATGGTATAACGTTATAACGTATTACGTTATATGGTATAACGTTATAACGTATTACGTTATACGGTATAACGTTATAACGTATTACGTTATTTGGAATAACGTTATAACGTATTATGTTATATAAAATAACGTCGTAACGTAATACGTTACGTGGTATAACGTTATAACGTATTACGTTATATGAAATATCGTTATATGGTATAACATGATAACGTTATAACGTATTACGTTATATAACATAACGTTATAACGTATTACGATATATGGAATAACGTTGTAACGTTTAATGTTATATACAATATCGTCATAACGTATTATGTTATATGGTATAAGGTTATAACGTATTACGTTATATGGTATAACGTTATAACGTATTACGTTATATGGAATAACGTTATAACGTATTATGTTATATACAATAACGTCATAACGTACTACGTTATATGGTATAACGTTATAACGTATTACGTTATATGGAATAACGTTATAACGTATTATGTTATATACAATAACGTCATAACGTACTACGTTATATGGTATAACGTTATAACGTATTACGTTATATGGAATAACGTTATAACGTATTATGTTATATACAATAACGTCATAACGTACTACGTTATATGGTATAACGTTGTAACGTATTACGTTATATGGAATAACGTTATAACGTATTATGTTATATACAATAACGTCATAACGTACTACGTTATATGGTATAACGTTATAACGTATTACGTTATATCGAATAACGTTATAACGTATTACGTTATATGGTATAACGTTATAACGTATTACGCTATATATAATATCGTTATATGGTATAACGTTATAACGTATTACGTTATATGGTATAACGTTATAACGTATTACGTTATACGGTATAACGTTATAACGTATTACGTTATTTGGAATAACGTTATAACGTATTATGTTATATAAAATAACGTCGTAACGTAATACGTTACGTGGTATAACGTTATAACGTATTACGTTATATGAAATATCGTTATATGGTATAAAATGATAACGTTATAACGTATTACGTTATATAACATAACGTTATAACGTATTACGATATATGGAATAACGCTGTAACGTATTATGTTATATACAATATCGTCATAACGTACTACGTTATATGGTATAACGTTATAACGTATTACGTTATATGGTATAAGGTTATAACGTATTACGTTATATGGAATAACGTTATAACGTATTGTGTTATATACAATAACGTCATAACGTACTACGTTACATGGTATAACGTTATAGCGTATTACGTTATAAAAAATATCGTTATATGGTATAACGTTATATCGTATTACTTTATATGATATAACGTTATAACGTATTACGTTATATGGTATAACGTTATAACGTATTACGTTATTTGGAATAACGTTATAACGTATTATGCTATATACAATAACGTCATAACGTATTACGTTATATGGTATAACGTTATAACGTATTACGTTATATCGAATAACGTTATAACGTATTACGTTATATGGTATAACGTTATAACGTATTACGCTATATATAATATCGTTATATGGTATAACGTTATAACGAATTACGTTATATGGTATAACGTTATAACGTATTACGTTATATCGAATAACGTTATAACGTATCACGATATATGGAATAACGTTGTAACGTATTATGTTATATACAATATCGTCATAACGTACTACGTTATATGGTATAACGTTATAACGTATTACGTTATATGGTTTAACGTTATAACGTATTACGTTATATGGTATAACGTTATGACGTATTACGCTATATATAATATCGTTATATGGTATAACGTTATAACGTATTACGTTATATGGTATAACGTTATAACGTATTACGTTATATCGAATAACGTTATAACGTATTATGTTATATAAAATAACGTCGTAACGTAATACGTTACGTGGTATAACGTTATAACGTATTACGTTATATGAAATATCGTTATATGGTATAAAATGATAACGTTATAACGTATTACGTTATATAACATAACGTTATAACGTATCACGATATATGGAATAACGTTGTAACGTATTATGTTATATACAATATCGTCATAACGTACTACGTTATATGGTATAACGTTATAACGTATTACGTTATATGGTATAACGTTATAACGTATTACGTTATATGGTATAACGTTATAACGTATTACGATATATGGAATAACGTTGTAACGTATTATGTTATATACAATATCGTCATAACGTACTACGTTATATGGTATAACGTTATAACGTATTACGTTATATCGAATAACGTTATAACGTATTACGTTATATGGTATAACGTTATAACGTATTACGCTATATATAATATCGTTGTATGGTATAACGTTATAACGTATTACGTTATATGGTATAACGTTATAGCGTATTACGTTATATCGAATAACGTTATAACGTATTACGTTATATGGTATAACGTTATAACGTATTAAGCTATATATAATATCGTTATATGGTATAACGTTATAACGTATTACGTTATATGGTATAACGTTATAACGTATTACGTTATACGGTATAACGTTATAACGTATTACGTTATTTGGAATAACGTTATAACGTATTATGTTATATAAAATAACTTCGTAACGTAATACGTTACGTGGTATAACGTTATAACGTATTACGTTATATGAAATATCGTTATATGGTATAACATGATAACGTTATAACGTATTACGTTATATAACATAACGTTATAACGTATTACGATATATGGAATAACGTTGTAACGTATTACGTTATATACAATATCGTCATAACGTACTACGTTATATGGTATAACGTTATAACTTATTACGTTATATGGTATAAGGTTATAACGTATTACGTTATATGGAATAACGTTGTAACGTATTATGTTATATACAATAACGTCATAACGTACTACGTTATATGGTATAACGTTATAACGTATTACGTTATATGGAATAACGTTATAACGTACTATGTTATATACAATAACGTCATAACGTACTACGTTATATGGTATAACGTTATAACGTATTACGTTATATCGAATAACGTTATAACGTATTACGTTATATGGTATAACGTTATAACGTATTACGCTATATATAATATCGTTATATGGTATAACGTTATAACGTATTACGTTATATGGTATAACGTTATAACGTATTACGTTATACGGTATAACGTTATAACGTATTACGTTATTTGGAATAACGTTATAACGTATTATGTTATATAAAATAACGTCGTAACGTAATACGTTACGTGGTATAACGTTATAACGTATTACGTTATATGAAATATCGTTATATGGTATAACATGATAACGTTATAACGTATTACGTTATATAACATAACGTTATAACGTATTACGATATATGGAATAACGTTGTAACGTATTATGTTATATACAATATCGTCATAACGTACTACGTTATATGGTATAACGTTATAACGTATTACGTTATATGGTATAAGGTTATAACGTATTACGTTATATGGTATAACGTTATAACGTATTACGTTATTTGGAATAACGTTATAACGTATTATGCTATATACAATAACGTCATAACGTACTACGTTATATGGTATAACGTTATAACGTATTACGTTATATCGAATAACGTTATAACGTATTACGTTATATGGTATAACGTTATAACGTATTACGCTATAAATAATATCGTTATATGGTATAACGTTATAACGAATTACGTTATATGGTATAACGTTATAACGTATTACGTTATATCGAATAACGTTATGACGTATTGCGATATATATCTAATAACGTTGTAACGTATTATGTTATATACAATATCGTCATAACGTACTACGTTATATGGTATAACGTTATAACGTATTACGTTATATGGAATAACGTTATAACGTATTATGTTATATACAATAACGTCATAACGTACTACGTTATATGGTATAACGTTGTAACGTATTACGTTATATGGAATAACGTTATAACGTATTATGTTATATACAATAACGTCATAACGTACTACGTTATATGGTATAACGTTATAACGTATTACGTTATATCGAATAACGTTATAACGTATTACGTTATATGGTATAACGTTATAACGTATTACGCTATATATAATATCGTTATATGGTATAACGTTATAACGTATTACGTTATGTAACATAACGTTATAACGTATTACGATATATGGAATAACGTTGTAACGTATTATGTTATATACAATATCGTCATAACGTACTACGTTATATGGTATAACGTTATAACGTATTACGTTATATGGTATAAGGTTATAACGTATTACGTTATATGGTATAACGTTATAACGTATTACGTTATTTGGAATAACGTTATAACGTATTATGCTATATACAATAACGTCATAACGTACTACGTTATATGGTATAACGTTATAACGTATTACGTTATATGGAATAACGTTATAACGTATTATGTTATATACAATAACGTCATAACGTACTACGTTATATGGTATAACGTTATAACGTATTACGTTATATCGAATAACGTTATAACGCATTACGTTATATGGTATAACGTTATAACGTATTACGCTATATATAATATCGTTATATGGTATAACGTTATAACGTATTACGTTATATAACATAACGTTATAACGTATTACGATATATGGAATAACGTTGTAACGTATTATGTTATATACAATATCGTCATAACGTACTACGTTATATGGTATAACGTTATAACGTATTACGTTATATGGTATAAGGTTATAACGTATTACGTTATATGGTATAACGTTATAACGTATTGTGTTATATACAATAACGTCATAACGTACTACGTTATATGGTATAACGTTATAACGTATTACGTTGTATGGAATAACGTTATAACGTACTATGTTATATACAATAACGTCATAACGTACTACGTTATATGGTATAACGTTGTAACGTATTACGTTATATGGAATAACGTTATAACGTATTATGTTATATACAATAACGTCATAACGTACTACGTTATATGGTATAACGTTATAACGTATTACGTTATATCGAATAACGTTATAACGTATTACGTTATATGGTATAACGTTATAACGTATTACGCTATATATAATATCGTTATATGGTATAACGTTATAACGTATTACGTTATATGGTATAACGTTATAACGTATTACGTTATACGGTATAACGTTATAACGTATTACGTTATTTGGAATAACGTTATAACGTATTATGATATATAAAATAACGTCGTAACGTAATACGTCACGTGGTATAACGTTATAACGTATTACGTTATATGAAATATCGTTATATGGTATAACATGATAACGTTATAACGTATTACGTTATATAACATAACGTTATAACGTATTACGATATATGGAATAACGTTGTAACGTATTATGTTATATACAATATCGTCATAACGTACTACGTTATATGGTATAACGTTATAACTTATTACGTTATATGGTATAAGGTTATAACGTATTACGTTATATGGAATAACGTTATAAGGTATTATGTTATATACAATAACGTCATAACGTACTACGTTATATGGTATAACGTTATAACGTATTACGTTATATGGTATAAGGTTATAACGTATTACGTTATATGGTATAACGTTATAACGTATTACGTTATTTGGAATAACGTTATAACGTATTATGCTATATACAATAACGTCATAACGTACTACGTTATATGGTATAACGTTATAACGTATTACGTTATATCGAATAACGTTATAACGTATTACGTTATATGGTATAACGTTATAACGTATTACGCTATAAATAATATCGTTATATGGTATAACGTTATAACGAATTACGTTATATGGTATAACGTTATAACGTATTACGTTATATCGAATAACGTTATAACGTATTACGATATATATCTAATAACGTTGTAACCTATTATGATATATACAATATCGTCATAACGTACTACGTTATATGGTATAACGTTATAACGTACTACGTTATATGGTATAAGGTTAGAACGTATTACGTTATATGGTATAACGTTATAACGTATTACGTTATATGGTATAACGTTATAACGTATTACGCTATATATAATATCGTTATATGGTATAACGTTATAACGTATTACGTTATATGGTATAACGTTATAACGTATTACGATATATGGAATAACGTTGTAACGTATTATGTTATATACAATATCGTCATAACGTACTACGTTATATGGTATAACGTCATAACGTATTACGTTATATGGAATAACGTTATAACGTACTATGTTATATACAATAACGTCATAACGTACTACGTTATATGGTATAACGTTGTAACGTATTACGTTATATGGAATAACGTTATAACGTATTATGTTATATACAATAACATCATAACGTACTACGTTATATGGTATAACGTTATAACGTATTACGTTATATCGAATAACGTTATGACGTATTACGTTATATGGTATAACGTTATAACGTATTACGCTATATATAATATCGTTATATGGTATAACGTTATAACGTATTACGTTATATGGTATAACGTTATAACGTATTACGATATATGGAATAACGTTGTAACGTATTATGTTATATACAATATCGTCATAACGTACTACGTTATATGGTATAACGTTATAACGTATTACGTTATATCGAATAACGTTATAACGTATTACGTTATATGGTATAACGTTATAACGTATTACGCTATATATAATATCGTTATATGGTATAACGTTATAACGTATTACGTTATATGGTATAACGTTATAACGTATTACGTTATACGGTATAACGTTATAACGTATTACGTTATTTGGAATAACGTTATAACGTATTATGATATATAAAATAACGTCGTAACGTAATACGTCACGTGGTATAACGTTATAACGTATTACGTTATATGAAATATCGTTATATGGTATAACATGATAACGTTATAACGTATTACGTTATATAACATAACGTTATAACGTATTACGATATATGGAATAACGTTGTAACGTATTATGTTATATACAATATCGTAATAACGTACTACGTTATATGGTATAACGTTATAACGTATTACGTTATATGGTATAAGGTTATAACGTATTACGTTATATCGAATAACTTTATAACGTATTACGTTATATGGTATAACGTTATAACGTATTACGTTATATGGAATAACGTTATAACGTATTATGTTATATACAATAACGTCATAACGTACTACGTCATATGGTACAACGTTATAACGTATTACGTTATATGGAATAACGTTATAACGTATTATGTTATATACAATAACGTCATAACGTACTACGTTATATGGTATAACGTTATAACGTATTACGTTATATGGAATAACGTTATAACGTATTATGTTATATACAATAACGTCATAACGTACTACGTTATATGGTATAACGTTGTAACGTATTACGTTATATGGAATAACGTTATAACGTATTATGTTATATACAATAACGTCATAACGTACTACGTCATATGGTACAACGTTATAACGTATTACGTTATATGGAATAACGTTATAACGTATTATGTTATATACAATAACGTCATAACGTACTACGTTATATGGTATAACGTTATAACGTATTACGTTATATGGTATAACGTTATAACGTATTACGCTATATTATATCGTTATATGGTATAACGTTATAACGTATTACGTTATATGGTATATCGTTATAACGTATTACGTTATACGGTATAACGTTATAACGTATTACGTTATTTGGAATAACGTTATAACGTATTATGTTATATAAAATAACTTCGTAACGTAATACGTTACGTGGTATAACGTTATAACGTATTACGTTATATGAAATATCGTTATATGGTAAAGCATGATAACGTTATAACGTATTACGTTATATAACATAACGTTATAACGTATTACGATATATGGAATAACGTTGTAACGTATTATGTTATATACAATATCGTCATAACGTACTACGTTATATGGTATAACGTTATAACGTATTACGTTATATGGTATAAGGTTATAACGTATTACGTTATATCGAATAACGTTATAACGTATTACGTTATATGGTATAACGTTATAACGTATTACGTTATAAAAAATATCGTTATATGGTATAACGTTATATCGTATTACTTTATATGATATAACGTTATAACGTATTACGTTATATGGTATAACGTTATAACGTATTACGTTATTTGTAATAACGTTATAACGTATTATGCTATATACAATAACGTCATAACGTACTACGTTATATGGTATAACGTTATAACGTATTACGTTATATCGAATAACGTTATAACGTATTACGTTATATGGTATAACGTTATAACGTATTACGCTATATATAATATCGTTATATGGTATAACGTTATAACGAATTACGTTATAGGGAATAACGTTATAACGTATTATGTTATATACAATAACGTCATAACGTACTACGTTATATGGTATAACGTTATAACGTATTACGTTATATCGAATAACGTTATAACGTATTACGTTATATCGAATAACGTTATAACGTATTACGTTATATGGTATAACGTTATAACGTATTACGCTATATATAATATCGTTATATGGTATAACGTTATAACGTATTACGTTATATGGAATAACGTTATAAAGTATTATGTTATATCGAATAACGTTATAACGTATTACGATATATATCTAATAACGTTGTAACCTATTATGATATATACAATATCGTCATAACGTACTACGTTATATGGTATAACGTTATAACGTACTACGTTATATGGTATAAGGTTAGAACGTATTACGTTATATGGTATAACGTTATAACGTATTACGTTATATGGTATAACGTTATAACGTATTACGCTATATATAATATCGTTATATGGTATAACGTTATAACGTATTACGTTATATGGTATAACGTTATAACGTATTACGATATATGGAATAACGTTGTAACGTATTATGTTATATACAATATCGTCATAACGTACTACGTTATATGGTATAACGTCATAACGTATTACGTTATATGGAATAACGTTATAACGTACTATGTTATATACAATAACGTCATAACGTACTACGTTATATGGTATAACGTTGTAACGTATTACGTTATATGGAATAACGTTATAACGTATTATGTTATATACAATAACATCATAACGTACTACGTTATATGGTATAACGTTATAACGTATTACGTTATATCGAATAACGTTATGACGTATTACGTTATATGGTATAACGTTATAACGTATTACGCTATATATAATATCGTTATATGGTATAACGTTATAACGTATTACGTTATATGGTATAACGTTATAACGTATTACGATATATGGAATAACGTTGTAACGTATTATGTTATATACAATATCGTCATAACGTACTACGTTATATGGTATAACGTCATAACGTATTACGTTATATGGAATAACGTTATAACGTACTATGTTATATACAATAACGTCATAACGTACTACGTTATATGGTATAACGTTGTAACGTATTACGTTATTTGGAATAACGTTATAACGTATTATGCTATATACAATAACGTCATAACGTACTACGTTATATGGTATAACGTTATAACGTATTACGTTATATGGAATAACGTTATAACGTATTATGTTATATACAATAACGTCATAACGTACTACGTTATATGGTATAACGTTATAACGTATTACGTTATATCGAATAACGTTATAACGCATTACGTTATATGGTATAACGTTATAACGTATTACGCTATATATAATATCGTTATATGGTATAACGTTATAACGTATTACGTTATATAACATAACGTTATAACGTATTACGATATATGGAATAACGTTGTAACGTATTATGTTATATACAATATCGTCATAACGTACTACGTTATATGGTATAACGTTATAACGTATTACGTTATATGGTATAAGTTTATAACGTATTACGTTATATGGTATAACGTTATAACGTATTGTGTTATATACAATAACGTCATAACGTACTACGTTATATGGTATAACGTTATAACGTATTACGTTGTATGGAATAACGTTATAACGTACTATGTTATATACAATAACGTCATAACGTACTACGTTATATGGTATAACGTTGTAACGTATTACGTTATATGGAATAACGTTATAACGTATTATGTTATATACAATAACGTCATAACGTACTACGTTATATGGTATAACGTTATAACGTATTACGTTATATCGAATAACGTTATAACGTATTACGTTATATGGTATAACGTTATAACGTATTACGCTATATATAATATCGTTATATGGTATAACGTTATAACGTATTACGTTATATGGTATAACGTTATAACGTATTACGTTATACGGTATAACGTTATAACGTATTACGTTATTTGGAATAACGTTATAACGTATTATGATATATAAAATAACGTCGTAACGTAATACGTCACGTGGTATAACGTTATAACGTATTACGTTATATGAAATATCGTTATATGGTATAACATGATAACGTTATAACGTATTACGTTATATAACATAACGTTATAACGTATTACGATATATGGAATAACGTTGTAACGTATTATGTTATATACAATATCGTCATAACGTACTACGTTATATGGTATAACGTTATAACTTATTACGTTATATGGTATAAGGTTATAACGTATTACGTTATATGGAATAACGTTATAAGGTATTATGTTATATACAATAACGTCATAACGTACTACGTTATATGGTATAACGTTATAACGTATTACGTTATATGGTATAAGGTTATAACGTATTACGTTATATGGTATAACGTTATAACGTATTACGTTATTTGGAATAACGTTATAACGTATTATGCTATATACAATAACGTCATAACGTACTACGTTATATGGTATAACGTTATAACGTATTACGTTATATCGAATAACGTTATAACGTATTACGTTATATGGTATAACGTTATAACGTATTACGCTATAAATAATATCGTTATATGGTATAACGTTATAACGAATTACGTTATATGGTATAACGTTATAACGTATTACGTTATATCGAATAACGTTATAACGTATTACGATATATATCTAATAACGTTGTAACCTATTATGATATATACAATATCGTCATAACGTACTACGTTATATGGTATAACGTTATAACGTACTACGTTATATGGTATAAGGTTAGAACGTATTACGTTATATGGTATAACGTTATAACGTATTACGTTATATGGTATAACGTTATAACGTATTACGCTATATATAATATCGTTATATGGTATAACGTTATAACGTATTACGTTATATGGTATAACGTTATAACGTATTACGATATATGGAATAACGTTGTAACGTATTATGTTATATACAATATCGTCATAACGTACTACGTTATATGGTATAACGTCATAACGTATTACGTTATATGGAATAACGTTATAACGTACTATGTTATATACAATAACGTCATAACGTACTACGTTATATGGTATAACGTTGTAACGTATTACGTTATATGGAATAACGTTATAACGTATTATGTTATATACAATAACATCATAACGTACTACGTTATATGGTATAACGTTATAACGTATTACGTTATATCGAATAACGTTATGACGTATTACGTTATATGGTATAACGTTATAACGTATTACGCTATATATAATATCGTTATATGGTATAACGTTATAACGTATTACGTTATATGGTATAACGTTATAACGTATTACGATATATGGAATAACGTTGTAACGTATTATGTTATATACAATATCGTCATAACGTACTACGTTATATGGTATAACGTTATAACGTATTACGTTATATCGAATAACGTTATAACGTATTACGTTATATGGTATAACGTTATAACGTATTACGCTATATATAATATCGTTATATGGTATAACGTTATAACGTATTACGTTATATGGTATAACGTTATAACGTATTACGTTATACGGTATAACGTTATAACGTATTACGTTATTTGGAATAACGTTATAACGTATTATGATATATAAAATAACGTCGTAACGTAATACGTCACGTGGTATAACGTTATAACGTATTACGTTATATGAAATATCGTTATATGGTATAACATGATAACGTTATAACGTATTACGTTATATAACATAACGTTATAACGTATTACGATATATGGAATAACGTTGTAACGTATTATGTTATATACAATATCGTAATAACGTACTACGTTATATGGTATAACGTTATAACGTATTACGTTATATGGTATAAGGTTATAACGTATTACGTTATATCGAATAACTTTATAACGTATTACGTTATATGGTATAACGTTATAACGTATTACGTTATATGGAATAACGTTATAACGTATTATGTTATATACAATAACGTCATAACGTACTACGTCATATGGTACAACGTTATAACGTATTACGTTATATGGAATAACGTTATAACGTATTATGTTATATACAATAACGTCATAACGTACTACGTTATATGGTATAACGTTATAACGTATTACGTTATATGGAATAACGTTATAACGTATTATGTTATATACAATAACGTCACAACGTACTACGTTATATGGTATAACGTTGTAACGTATTACGTTATATGGAATAACGTTATAACGTATTATGTTATATACAATAACGTCATAACGTACTACGTCATATGGTACAACGTTATAACGTATTACGTTATATGGAATAACGTTATAACGTATTATGTTATATACAATAACGTCATAACGTACTACGTTATATGGTATAACGTTATAACGTATTACGTTATATGGTATAACGTTATAACGTATTACGCTATATTATATCGTTATATGGTATAACGTTATAACGTATTACGTTATATGGTATATCGTTATAACGTATTACGTTATACGGTATAACGTTATAACGTATTACGTTATTTGGAATAACGTTATAACGTATTATGTTATATAAAATAACTTCGTAACGTAATACGTTACGTGGTATAACGTTATAACGTATTACGTTATATGAAATATCGTTATATGGTAAAGCATGATAACGTTATAACGTATTACGTTATATAACATAACGTTATAACGTATTACGATATATGGAATAACGTTGTAACGTATTATGTTATATACAATATCGTCATAACGTACTACGTTATATGGTATAACGTTATAACGTATTACGTTATATGGTATAAGGTTATAACGTATTACGTTATATCGAATAACGTTATAACGTATTACGTTATATGGTATAACGTTATAACGTATTACGTTATAAAAAATATCGTTATATGGTATAACGTTATATCGTATTACTTTATATGATATAACGTTATAACGTATTACGTTATATGGTATAACGTTATAACGTATTACGTTATTTGTAATAACGTTATAACGTATTATGCTATATACAATAACGTCATAACGTACTACGTTATATGGTATAACGTTATAACGTATTACGTTATATCGAATAACGTTATAACGTATTACGTTATATGGTATAACGTTATAACGTATTACGCTATATATAATATCGTTATATGGTATAACGTTATAACGAATTACGTTATAGGGAATAACGTTATAACGTATTATGTTATATACAATAACGTCATAACGTACTACGTTATATGGTATAACGTTATAACGTATTACGTTATATCGAATAACGTTATAACGTATTACGTTATATCGAATAACGTTATAACGTATTACGTTATATGGTATAACGTTATAACGTATTACGCTATATATAATATCGTTATATGGTATAACGTTATAACGTATTACGTTATATGGAATAACGTTATAAAGTATTATGTTATATCGAATAACGTTATAACGTATTACGATATATATCTAATAACGTTGTAACCTATTATGATATATACAATATCGTCATAACGTACTACGTTATATGGTATAACGTTATAACGTACTACGTTATATGGTATAAGGTTAGAACGTATTACGTTATATGGTATAACGTTATAACGTATTACGTTATATGGTATAACGTTATAACGTATTACGCTATATATAATATCGTTATATGGTATAACGTTATAACGTATTACGTTATATGGTATAACGTTATAACGTATTACGATATATGGAATAACGTTGTAACGTATTATGTTATATACAATATCGTCATAACGTACTACGTTATATGGTATAACGTCATAACGTATTACGTTATATGGAATAACGTTATAACGTACTATGTTATATACAATAACGTCATAACGTACTACGTTATATGGTATAACGTTGTAACGTATTACGTTATATGGAATAACGTTATAACGTATTATGTTATATACAATAACATCATAACGTACTACGTTATATGGTATAACGTTATAACGTATTACGTTATATCGAATAACGTTATGACGTATTACGTTATATGGTATAACGTTATAACGTATTACGCTATATATAATATCGTTATATGGTATAACGTTATAACGTATTACGTTATATGGTATAACGTTATAACGTATTACGATATATGGAATAACGTTGTAACGTATTATGTTATATACAATATCGTCATAACGTACTACGTTATATGGTATAACGTTATAACGTATTACGTTATATCGAATAACGTTATAACGTATTACGTTATATGGTATAACGTTATAACGTATTACGCTATATATAATATCGTTATATGGTATAACGTTATAACGTATTACGTTATATGGTATAACGTTATAACGTATTACGTTATACGGTATAACGTTATAACGTATTACGTTATTTGGAATAACGTTATAACGTATTATGATATATAAAATAACGTCGTAACGTAATACGTCACGTGGTATAACGTTATAACGTATTACGTTATATGAAATATCGTTATATGGTATAACATGATAACGTTATAACGTATTACGTTATATAACATAACGTTATAACGTATTACGATATATGGAATAACGTTGTAACGTATTATGTTATATACAATATCGTAATAACGTACTACGTTATATGGTATAACGTTATAACGTATTACGTTATATGGTATAAGGTTATAACGTATTACGTTATATCGAATAACTTTATAACGTATTACGTTATATGGTATAACGTTATAACGTATTACGTTATATGGAATAACGTTATAACGTATTATGTTATATACAATAACGTCATAACGTACTACGTCATATGGTACAACGTTATAACGTATTACGTTATATGGAATAACGTTATAACGTATTATGTTATATACAATAACGTCATAACGTACTACGTTATATGGTATAACGTTATAACGTATTACGTTATATGGAATAACGTTATAACGTATTATGTTATATACAATAACGTCATAACGTACTACGTTATATGGTATAACGTTGTAACGTATTACGTTATATGGAATAACGTTATAACGTATTATGTTATATACAATAACGTCATAACGTACTACGTCATATGGTACAACGTTATAACGTATTACGTTATATGGAATAACGTTATAACGTATTATGTTATATACAATAACGTCATAACGTACTACGTTATATGGTATAACGTTATAACGTATTACGTTATATGGTATAACGTTATAACGTATTACGCTATATTATATCGTTATATGGTATAACGTTATAACGTATTACGTTATATGGTATATCGTTATAACGTATTACGTTATACGGTATAACGTTATAACGTATTACGTTATTTGGAATAACGTTATAACGTATTATGTTATATAAAATAACTTCGTAACGTAATACGTTACGTGGTATAACGTTATAACGTATTACGTTATATGAAATATCGTTATATGGTAAAGCATGATAACGTTATAACGTATTACGTTATATAACATAACGTTATAACGTATTACGATATATGGAATAACGTTGTAACGTATTATGTTATATACAATATCGTCATAACGTACTACGTTATATGGTATAACGTTATAACGTATTACGTTATATGGTATAAGGTTATAACGTATTACGTTATATCGAATAACGTTATAACGTATTACGTTATATGGTATAACGTTATAACGTATTACGTTATATGGTATAACGTTATAACGTATTACGTTATAAAAAATATCGTTATATGGTATAACGTTATATCGTATTACTTTATATGATATAACGTTATAACGTATTACGTTATATGGTATAACGTTATAACGTATTACGTTATTTGTAATAACGTTATAACGTATTATGCTATATACAATAACGTCATAACGTACTACGTTATATGGTATAACGTTATAACGTATTACGTTATATCGAATAACGTTATAACGTATTACGTTATATGGTATAACGTTATAACGTATTACGCTATATATAATATCGTTATATGGTATAACGTTATTACGAATTACGTTATAGGGAATAACGTTATAACGTATTATGTTATATACAATAACGTCATAACGTACTACGTTATATGGTATAACGTTATAACGTATTACGTTATATCGAATAACGTTATAACGTATTACGTTATATCGAATAACGTTATAACGTATTACGTTATATGGTATAACGTTATAACGTATTACGCTATATATAATATCGTTATATGGTATAACGTTATAACGTATTACGTTATATGGAATAACGTTATAAAGTATTATGTTATATACAATAACGTCATAACGTACTACGTTATATGGTATAACGTTATAACGTATTACGTTATATGGAATAACGTTATAACGTACTATGTTATATACAATAACGTCATAACGTACTACGTTATATGGTATAACGTTATAACGTATTACGTTATATGGTATAACGTTATAACGTATTACGTTATATGGAATAACGTTATAACGTATTATGTTATATACAATAACGTCATAACGTACTACGTTATATGGTATAACGTTATAACGTATTACGTTATATGGAATAACGTTATAACGTATTATGTTATATACAATAACGTCATAACGTACTACGTTATATGGTATAACGTTATAACGTATTACGTTATATGGAACAACGTTATAACGTATTATGTTATATACAATAACGTCATAACGTACTACGTTATATGGTATAACGTTGTAACGTATTACGTTATATAGAATAACGTTGTAACGTATTATGTTATATACAATAACGTCATAACGTACTACGTTATATGGTATAACGTTATAACGTATTACGTTATATCGAATAACGTTATAACGTATTACGTTATATGGTATAACGTTATAACGTATTACGCTATATATAATATCGTTATATGGTATAACGTTATAACGTATTACGTTATATGGTATAACGTTATAACGTATTACGTTATACGGTATAACGTTATAACGTATTACGTTATTTGGAATAACGTCATAACGTATTATGTTATATAAAATAACGTCGTAACGTAATACGTTACGTGGTATAACGTTATAACGTATTACGTTATATGAAATATCGTTATATGGTATAAAATGATAACGCTATAACGTATTACGTTATATAACATAACGTTATAACGTATTACGATATATGGAATAACGCTGTAACGTACTATGTTATATACAATATCGTCATAACGTACTACGTTATATGGTATAACGTTATAACGTATTACGTTATATGGTATAAGGTTATAACGTATTACGTTATATGGAATAACGTTATAACGTATTGTGTTATATACAATAACGTCATAACGTACTACGTTACATGGTATAACGTTATAGCGTATTACGTTATAAAAAATATCGTTATATGGTATAACGTTATATCGTATTACTTTATATGATGTAACGTTATAACGTATTACGTTATATGGTATAACGTTATAACGTATTACGTTATTTGGAATAACGTTATAACGTATTATGCTATATACAATAACGTCATAACGTATTACGTTATATGGTATAACGTTATAACGTATTACGTTATATCGAATAACGTTATAACGTATTACGTTATATGGTATAACGTTATAACGTATTACGCTATATATAATATCGTTATATGGTATAACGTTATAACGAATTACGTTATATGGTATAACGTTATAACGTATTACGTTATATCGAATAACGTTATAACGTATCACGATATATGGAATAACGTTGTAACGTATTATGTTATATACAATATCGTCATAACGTACTACGTTATATGGTATAACGTTATAACGTATTACGTTATATGGTATAAGGTTATAACGTATTACGTTATATCGAATAACGTTATAACGTATTACGTTATATGGTATAACGTTATAACGTATTACGTTATATGGAATAACGTTATAACGTATTATGTTATATACAATAACGTCATAACGTACTACGTTATATGGTATAACGTTATAACGTATTACGTTATATGGAATAACGTTATAACGTATTATGTTATATACAATAACGTCATAACGTACTACGTTATATGGTATAACGTTATAACGTATTACGTTATATGGAATAACGTTATAACGTACTATGTTATGTACAATAACGTCATAACGTACTACGTTATATGGTATAACGTTGTAACGTATTACGTTATATGGAATAACGTTATAACGTATTATGTTATATACAATAACGTCATAACGTACTACGTTATATGGTATAACGTTATAACGTATTACGTTATATGGTATAAGGTTATAACGTATTACGTTATATGGTATAACGTTATAACGTATTACGTTATTTGGAATAACGTTATAACGTATTATGCTATATACAATAACGTCATAACGTATTACGTTATATGGTATAACGTTATAACGTATTACGTTATATCGAATAACGTTATAACGTATTACGTTATATGGTATAACGTTATAACGTATTACGCTATATATAATGTCGTTATATGGTATAACGTTATAACGTATTACGTTATATGGTATAACGTTATAACGTATTACGTTATACGGTATAACGTTATAACGTATTACGTTATTTGGAATAACGTCATAACGTATTATGTTATATAAAATAACGTCGTAACGTAATACGTTACGTGGTATAACGTTATAACGTATTACGTTATATGAAATATCGTTATATGGTATAAAATGATAACGTTATAACGTATTACGTTATATAACATAACGTTATAACGTATTACGATATATGGAATAACGCTGTAACGTACTATGTTATATACAATATCGTCATAACGTACTACGTTATATGGTATAACGTTATAACGTATTACGTTATATGGTATAAGGTTATAACGTATTACGTTATATGGAATAACGTTATAACGTATTGTGTTATATACAATAACGTCATAACGTACTACGTTACATGGTATAACGTTATAGCGTATTACGTTATAAAAAATATCGTTATATGGTATAACGTTATATCGTATTACTTTATATGATGTAACGTTATAACGTATTACGTTATATGGTATAACGTTATAACGTATTACGTTATTTGGAATAACGTTATAACGTATTATGCTATATACAATAACGTCATAACGTATTACGTTATATGGTATAACGTTATAACGTATTACGTTATATCGAATAACGTTATAACGTATTACGTTATATGGTATAACGTTATAACGTATTACGCTATATATAATATCGTTATATGGTATAACGTTATAACGAATTACGTTATATGGTATAACGTTATAACGTATTACGTTATATCGAATAACGTTATAACGTATCACGATATATGGAATAACGTTGTAACGTATTATGTTATATACAATATCGTCATAACGTACTACGTTATATGGTATAACGTTATAACGTATTACGTTATATGGTATAAGGTTATAACGTATTACGTTATATCGAATAACGTTATAACGTATTACGTTATATGGTATAACGTTATAACGTATTACGTTATATGGAATAACGTTATAACGTATTATGTTATATACAATAACGTCATAACGTACTACGTTATATGGTATAACGTTATAACGTATTACGTTATATGGAATAACGTTATAACGTATTATGTTATATACAATAACGTCATAACGTACTACGTTATATGGTATAACGTTATAACGTATTACGTTATATGGAATAACGTTATAACGTACTATGTTATGTACAATAACGTCATAACGTACTACGTTATATGGTATAACGTTGTAACGTATTACGTTATATGGAATAACGTTATAACGTATTATGTTATATACAATAACGTCATAACGTACTACGTTATATGGTATAACGTTATAACGTATTACGTTATATCGAATAACGTTATAACGTATTACGTTATATGGTATAACGTTATGACGTATTACGCTATATATAATATCGTTATATGGTATAACGCTATAACGTATTACGTTATATGGTATAACGTTATAACGTATTACGTTATACGGTATAACGTTATAACGTATTACGTTATTTGGCATAACGTCATAACGTATTATGTTATATAAAATAACGTCGTAACGTAATACGTTACGTGGTATAACGTTATAACGTATTACGTTATATGAAATATCGTTATATGGTATAACATGATAACGTTATAACGTATTACGTTATATAACATAACGTTATAACGTTTTACGATATATGGAATAACGTTGTAACGTATTATGTTATATACAATATCGTCATAACGTACTACGTTATATGGTATAACGTTATAACGTATTACGTTATATGGTATAAGGTTATAACGTATTACGTTATATGGTATAACGTTATAACGTATTACGTTATTTGGAATAACGTTATAACGTATTATGCTATATACAATAACGTCATAACGTACTACGTTATATGGTATAACGTTATAACGTATTACGTTATATCGAATAACGTTATAACGTATTACGTTATATGGTATAACGTTATAACGTATTACGCTATATATAATATCGTTATATGATATAACGTTATAACGAATTACGTTATATGGTATAACGTTATAACGTATTACGTTATATCGAATAACGTTATAACGTATTACGATATATGGAACAACGTTGTAACGTATTATGTTATATACAATATCGTAATAACGTACTACGCTATATGGTATAACGTTATAACGTATTACGTTATATGGTTTAAGGTTATAACGTATTACGTTATATCGAATAACGTTATAACGTATTACGTTATATGGTAAAACGTTATAACGTATTACGTTATATGGAATAACGTTATAACGTATTATGTTATATACAATAACGTCATAACGTACTACGTTATATGGTATAACGTTATAACGTATTACGTTATATGGAATAACGTTATAAAGTATTATGTTATATACAATAACGTCATAACGTACTACGTTATATGGTATAACGTTATAACGTATTACGTTATATGGAATAACGTTATAACGTACTATGTTATATACAATAACGTCATAACGTACTACGTTATATGGTATAACGTTGTAACGTATTACGTTATATGGAATAACGTTATAACGTATTATGTTATATACAATAACGTCATAACGTACTACGTTATATGGTATAACGTTATATCGTATTACGTTATATCGAATAACGTTATAACGTATTACGTTATATGGTATAACGTTATAACGTATTACGCTATATATAATATCGTTATATGGTATAACGTTATAACGTATTACGTTATATTGTATAACGTTATAACGTATTACGTTATATGGTATAACGTTATAACGTATTACGCTATATATAATATCGTTACATGGTATAACGTTATAACGAATTACGTTATATCGAATAACGTTATAACGTATTACGTTATATCGAATAACGTTATAACGTATTACGTTATATGGAATAACGTTATAACGTATTATGTTATATACAATAACGTCATAACGTACTACGTTATATGGTATAACGTTATAACGTATTACGTTATATGGAATAACGTTATAACGTATTATGTTATATACAATAACGTCATAACGTACTACGTTATATGGTATAACGTTATAACGTGTTATGTTATATGGAATAACGTTATAACGTACTATGTTATGTACAATAACGTCATAACGTACTACGTTATATGGTATAACGTTGTAACGTATGACGTTATATGGAATAACGTTATAACGTATTATGTTATATACAATAACGTCATAACGTACTACGTTATATGGTATAACGTTATAACGTATTACGTTATATCGAATAACGTTATAACGTATTACGTTATATGGTATAACGTTATGACGTATTACGCTATATATAATATCGTTATATGGTATAACGTTATAAAGTATTACGTTATATGGTATAACGTTATAACGTATTACGTTATACGGTATAACGTTATAACGTATTACGTTATTTGGAATAACGTTATAACGTATTATGTTATATAAAATAACGTCGTAACGTAATACGTTACGTGGTATAACGTTATAACGTATTACGTTATATGAAATATCGTTATATGGTATAACATGATAACGTTACAACGTATTACGTTATATAACATAACGTTATAACGTATTACGATATATGGAATAACGTTGTAACGTTATATGTTATATACAATATCGTCATAACGTACTACGTTATATGGTATAACGTTATAACGTATTACGTTATATGGTATAAGGTTATAACGTATTACGTTATATGGTATAACGTTATAACGTATTACGTTATTTGGAATAACGTTATAACGTATTATGCTACATACAATAACGTCATAACGTACTACGTTATATGGTATAACGTTATAACGTATTACGTTATATCGAATAACGTTATAACGTATTACGTTATATGGTATAACGTTATAACGTATTACGCTATATATAATATCGTTATATGGTATAACGTTATAACGTATTACGTTATATGGTATAACGTTATAACGTATTACGTTATATGGAATAACGTTATAACGTATTACGTTATTTGGAATAACGTTATAACGTATTATGTTATATAAAATAACGTCGTAACGTAATACGTTACGTGGTATAACGTTATAACGTATTACGTTATATGAAATATCGTTATATGGTATAACATGATAACGTTATAACGTATTACGTCATATAACATAACGTTATAACGTATTACGATATATGGAATAACGTTGTAACGTTTAATGTTATATACAATATCGTCATAACGTATTACGTTATATGGTATAAGGTTATTACGTATTACGTTATATGGTATAACGTTATAACGTATTACGTTATATGGAATAACGTTATAACGTATTATGTTATATACAATAACGTCATAACGTACTACGTTATATGGTATAACGTTATAACGTATTACGTTATATGGAATAACGTTATAACGTATTATGTTATATACAATAACGTCATAACGTACTACGTTATATGGTATAACGTTATAACGTATTACGTTATATGGAATAACGTTATAACGTATTATGTTATATACAATAACGTCATAACGTACTACGTTATATGGTATAACGTTGTAACGTATTACGTTATATGGAATAACGTTATAACGTATTCTGTTATATACAATAACGTCATAACGTACTACGTTATATGGTGTAACGTTATAACGTATTACGTTATATCGAATAACGTTATAACGTATTACGTTATATGGTATAACGTTATAACGTATTACGCTATATATAATATCGTTATATGGTATAACGTTATAACGTATTACGTTATATGGTATAACGTTATAACGTATTACGTTATACGGTATAACGTTATAACGTATTACGTTATTTGGAATAACGTTATAACGTATTATGTTATATAAAATAACGTCGTAACGTAATACGTTACGTGGTATAACGTTATAACGTATTACGTTATATGAAATATCGTTATATGGTATAAAATGATAACGTTATAACGTATTACGTTATATAACATAACGTTATAACGTATTACGATATATGGAATAACGCTGTAACGTATTATGTTATATACAATATCGTCATAACGTACTACGTTATATGGTATAACGTTATAACGTATTACGTTATATGGTATAAGGTTATAACGTATTACGTTATATGGAATAACGTTATAACGTATTGTGTTATATACAATAACGTCATAACGTACTACGTTACATGGTATAACGTTATAGCGTATTACGTTATAAAAAATATCGTTATATGGTATAACGTTATATCGTATTACTTTATATGATATAACGTTATAACGTATTACGTTATATGGTATAACGTTATAACGTATTACGTTATTTGGAATAACGTTATAACGTATTATGCTATATACAATAACGTCATAACGTATTACGTTATATGGTATAACGTTATAACGTATTACGTTATATCGAATAACGTTATAACGTATTACGTTATATGGTATAACGTTATAACGTATTACGCTATATATAATATCGTTATATGGTATAACGTTATAACGAATTACGTTATATGGTATAACGTTATAACGTATTACGTTATATCGAATAACGTTATAACGTATCACGATATATGGAATAACGTTGTAACGTATTATGTTATATACAATATCGTCATAACGTACTACGTTATATGGTATAACGTTATAACGTATTACGTTATATGGTATAAGGTTATAACGTATTACGTTATATCGAATAACGTTATAACGTATTACGTTATATGGTATAACGTTATAACGTATTACGTTATATGGAATAACGTTATAACGTATTATGTTATATACAATAACGTCATAACGTACTACGTTATATGGTATAACGTTATAACGTATTACGTTATATGGAATAACGTTATAACGTATTATGTTATATACAATAACGTCATAACGTACTACGTTATATGGTATAACGTTATAACGTATTACGTTATATGGAATAACGTTATAACGTACTATGTTATGTACAATAACGTCATAACGTACTACGTTATATGGTATAACGTTGTAACGTATTACGTTATATGGAATAACGTTATAACGTATTATGTTATATACAATAACGTCATAACGTACTACGTTATATGGTATAACGTTATAACGTATTACGTTATATCGAATAACGTTATAACGTATTACGTTATATGGTATAACGTTATGACGTATTACGCTATATATAATATCGTTATATGGTATAACGCTATAACGTATTACGTTATATGGTATAACGTTATAACGTATTACGTTATACGGTATAACGTTATAACGTATTACGTTATTTGGAATAACGTCATAACGTATTATGTTATATAAAATAACGTCGTAACGTAATACGTTACGTGGTATAACGTTATAACGTATTACGTTATATGAAATATCGTTATATGGTATAACATGATAACGTTATAACGTATTACGTTATATAACATAACGTTATAACGTATTACGATATATGGAATAACGTTGTAACGTTTTATGTTATATACAATATCGTCATAACGTACTACGTTATATGGTATAACGTTATAACGTATTACGTTATATGGTATAAGGTTATAACGTATTACGTTATATGGTATAACGTTATAACGTATTACGTTATTTGGAATAACGTTATAACGTATTATGCTACATACAATAACGTCATAACGTACTACGTTATATGGTATAACGTTATAACGTATTACGTTATATCGAATAACGTTATAACGTATTACGTTATATGGTATAACGTTATAACGTATTACGCTATATATAATATCGTTATATGGTATAACGTTATAACGTATTACGTTATATCGAATAACGTTATAACGTATTACGTTATATGGTATAACGTTATAACGTATTACGCTATATATAATATCGTTATATGGTATAACGTTATAACGAATTACGTTATAGGGAATAACGTTATAACGTATTATGTTATATACAATAACGTCATAACGTACTACGTTATATGGTATAACGTTATAACGTATTACGTTATATCGAATAACGTTATAACGTATTACGTTATATCGAATAACGTTATAACGTATTACGTTATATGGTATAACGTTATAACGTATTACGCTATATATAATATCGTTATATGGTATAACGTTATAACGTATTACGTTATATGGAATAACGTTATAAAGTATTATGTTATATACAATAACGTCATAACGTACTACGTTATATGGTATAACGTTATAACGTATTACGTTATATGGAATAACGTTATAACGTACTATGTTATATACAATAACGTCATAACGTACTACGTTATATGGTATAACGTTATAACGTATTACGTTATATGGTATAACGTTATAACGTATTACGTTATATGGAATAACGTTATAACGTATTATGTTATATACAATAACGTCATAACGTACTACGTTATATGGTATAACGTTATAACGTATTACGTTATATGGAATAACGTTATAACGTATTATGTTATATACAATAACGTCATAACGTACTACGTTATATGGTATAACGTTATAACGTATTACGTTATATGGAATAACGTTATAACGTATTATGTTATATACAATAACGTCATAACGTACTACGTTATATGGTATAACGTTGTAACGTATTACGTTATATAGAATAACGTTGTAACGTATTATGTTATATACAATAACGTCATAACGTACTACGTTATATGGTATAACGTTATAACGTATTACGTTATATCGAATAACGTTATAACGTATTACGTTATATGGTATAACGTTATAACGTATTACGCTATATATAATATCGTTATATGGTATAACGTTATAACGTATTACGTTATATGGTATAACGTTATAACGTATTACGTTATACGGTATAACGTTATAACGTATTACGTTATTTGGAATAACGTCATAACGTATTATGTTATATAAAATAACGTCGTAACGTAATACGTTACGTGGTATAACGTTATAACGTATTACGTTATATGAAATATCGTTATATGGTATAAAATGATAACGTTATAACGTATTACGTTATATAACATAACGTTATAACGTATTACGATATATGGAATAACGCTGTAACGTACTATGTTATATACAATATCGTCATAACGTACTACGTTATATGGTATAACGTTATAACGTATTACGTTATATGGTATAAGGTTATAACGTATTACGTTATATGGAATAACGTTATAACGTATTGTGTTATATACAATAACGTCATAACGTACTACGTTACATGGTATAACGTTATAGCGTATTACGTTATAAAAAATATCGTTATATGGTATAACGTTATATCGTATTACTTTATATGATGTAACGTTATAACGTATTACGTTATATGGTATAACGTTATAACGTATTACGTTATTTGGAATAACGTTATAACGTATTATGCTATATACAATAACGTCATAACGTATTACGTTATATGGTATAACGTTATAACGTATTACGTTATATCGAATAACGTTATAACGTATTACGTTATATGGTATAACGTTATAACGTATTACGCTATATATAATATCGTTATATGGTATAACGTTATAACGAATTACGTTATATGGTATAACGTTATAACGTATTACGTTATATCGAATAACGTTATAACGTATCACGATATATGGAATAACGTTGTAACGTATTATGTTATATACAATATCGTCATAACGTACTACGTTATATGGTATAACGTTATAACGTATTACGTTATATGGTATAAGGTTATAACGTATTACGTTATATCGAATAACGTTATAACGTATTACGTTATATGGTATAACGTTATAACGTATTACGTTATATGGAATAACGTTATAACGTATTATGTTATATACAATAACGTCATAACGTACTACGTTATATGGTATAACGTTATAACGTATTACGTTATATGGAATAACGTTATAACGTATTATGTTATATACAATAACGTCATAACGTACTACGTTATATGGTATAACGTTATAACGTATTACGTTATATGGAATAACGTTATAACGTACTATGTTATGTACAATAACGTCATAACGTACTACGTTATATGGTATAACGTTGTAACGTATTACGTTATATGGAATAACGTTATAACGTATTATGTTATATACAATAACGTCATAACGTACTACGTTATATGGTATAACGTTATAACGTATTACGTTATATCGAATAACGTTATAACGTATTACGTTATATGGTATAACGTTATGACGTATTACGCTATATATAATATCGTTATATGGTATAACGCTATAACGTATTACGTTATATGGTATAACGTTATAACGTATTACGTTATACGGTATAACGTTATAACGTATTACGTTATTTGGCATAACGTCATAACGTATTATGTTATATAAAATAACGTCGTAACGTAATACGTTACGTGGTATAACGTTATAACGTATTACGTTATATGAAATATCGTTATATGGTATAACATGATAACGTTATAACGTATTACGTTATATAACATAACGTTATAACGTATTACGATATATGGAATAACGTTGTAACGTATTATGTTATATACAATATCGTCATAACGTACTACGTTATATGGTATAACGTTATAACGTATTACGTTATATGGTATAAGGTTATAACGTATTACGTTATATGGTATAACGTTATAACGTATTACGTTATTTGGAATAACGTTATAACGTATTATGCTATATACAATAACGTCATAACGTACTACGTTATATGGTATAACGTTATAACGTATTACGTTATATCGAATAACGTTATAACGTATTACGTTATATGGTATAACGTTATAACGTATTACGCTATATATAATATCGTTATATGGTATAACGTTATAACGAATTACGTTATATGGTATAACGTTATAACGTATTACGTTATATCGAATAACGTTATAACGTATTACGATATATGGAACAACGTTGTAACGTATTATGTTATATACAATATCGTAATAACGTACTACGCTATATGGTATAACGTTATAACGTATTACGTTATATGGTTTAAGGTTATAACGTATTACGTTATATCGAATAACGTTATAACGTATTACGTTATATGGTAAAACGTTATAACGTATTACGTTATATGGAATAACGTTATAACGTATTATGTTATATACAATAACGTCATAACGTACTACGTTATATGGTATAACGTTATAACGTATTACGTTATATGGAATAACGTTATAACGTATTATGTTATATACAATAACGTCATAACGTACTACGTTATATGGTATAACGTTATAACGTATTACGTTATATGGAATAACGTTATAACGTACTATGTTATATACAATAACGTCATAACGTACTACGTTATATGGTATAACGTTGTAACGTATTACGTTATATGGAATAACGTTATAACGTATTATGTTATATACAATAACGTCATAACGTACTACGTTATATGGTATAACGTTATATCGTATTACGTTATATCGAATAACGTTATAACGTATTACGTTATATGGTATAACGTTATAACGTATTACGCTATATATAATATCGTTATATGGTATAACGTTATAACGTATTACGTTATATTGTATAACGTTATAACGTATTACGTTATATGGTATAACGTTATAACGTATTACGCTATATATAATATCGTTACATGGTATAACGTTATAACGAATTACGTTATATCGAATAACGTTATAACGTATTACGTTATATCGAATAACGTTATAACGTATTACGTTATATGGAATAACGTTATAACGTATTATGTTATATACAATAACGTCATAACGTACTACGTTATATGGTATAACGTTATAACGTATTACGTTATATGGAATAACGTTATAACGTACTATGTTATGTACAATAACGTCATAACGTACTACGTTATATGGTATAACGTTGTAACGTATGACGTTATATGGAATAACGTTATAACGTATTATGTTATATACAATAACGTCATAACGTACTACGTTATATGGTATAACGTTATAACGTATTACGTTATATCGAATAACGTTATAACGTATTACGTTATATGGTATAACGTTATGACGTATTACGCTATATATAATATCGTTATATGGTATAACGTTATAAAGTATTACGTTATATGGTATAACGTTATAACGTATTACGTTATACGGTATAACGTTATAACGTATTACGTTATTTGGAATAACGTTATAACGTATTATGTTATATAAAATAACGTCGTAACGTAATACGTTACGTGGTATAACGTTATAACGTATTACGTTATATGAAATATCGTTATATGGTATAACATGATAACGTTACAACGTATTACGTTATATAACATAACGTTATAACGTATTACGATATATGGAATAACGTTGTAACGTTATATGTTATATACAATATCGTCATAACGTACTACGTTATATGGTATAACGTTATAACGTATTACGTTATATGGTATAAGGTTATAACGTATTACGTTATATGGTATAACGTTATAACGTATTACGTTATTTGGAATAACGTTATAACGTATTATGCTACATACAATAACGTCATAACGTACTACGTTATATGGTATAACGTTATAACGTATTACGTTATATCGAATAACGTTATAACGTATTACGTTATATGGTATAACGTTATAACGTATTACGCTATATATAATATCGTTATATGGTATAACGTTATAACGTATTACGTTATATGGTATAACGTTATAACGTATTACGTTATATGGAATAACGTTATAACGTATTACGTTATTTGGAATAACGTTATAACGTATTATGTTATATAAAATAACGTCGTAACGTAATACGTTACGTGGTATAACGTTATAACGTATTACGTTATATGAAATATCGTTATATGGTATAACATGATAACGTTATAACGTATTACGTCATATAACATAACGTTATAACGTATTACGATATATGGAATAACGTTGTAACGTTTAATGTTATATACAATATCGTCATAACGTATTACGTTATATGGTATAAGGTTATTACGTATTACGTTATATGGTATAACGTTATAACGTATTACGTTATATGGAATAACGTTATAACGTATTATGTTATATACAATAACGTCATAACGTACTACGTTATATGGTATAACGTTATAACGTATTACGTTATATGGAATAACGTTATAACGTATTATGTTATATACAATAACGTCATAACGTACTACGTTATATGGTATAACGTTATAACGTATTACGTTATATGGAATAACGTTATAACGTATTATGTTATATACAATAACGTCATAACGTACTACGTTATATGGTATAACGTTGTAACGTATTACGTTATATGGAATAACGTTATAACGTATTCTGTTATATACAATAACGTCATAACGTACTACGTTATATGGTGTAACGTTATAACGTATTACGTTATATCGAATAACGTTATAACGTATTACGTTATATGGTATAACGTTATAACGTATTACGCTATATATAATATCGTTATATGGTATAACGTTATAACGTATTACGTTATATGGTATAACGTTATAACGTATTACGTTATACGGTATAACGTTATAACGTATTACGTTATTTGGAATAACGTTATAACGTATTATGTTATATAAAATAACGTCGTAACGTAATACGTTACGTGGTATAACGTTATAACGTATTACGTTATATGAAATATCGTTATATGGTATAAAATGATAACGTTATAACGTATTACGTTATATAACATAACGTTATAACGTATTACGATATATGGAATAACGCTGTAACGTATTATGTTATATACAATATCGTCATAACGTACTACGTTATATGGTATAACGTTATAACGTATTACGTTATATGGTATAAGGTTATAACGTATTACGTTATATGGAATAACGTTATAACGTATTGTGTTATATACAATAACGTCATAACGTACTACGTTACATGGTATAACGTTATAGCGTATTACGTTATAAAAAATATCGTTATATGGTATAACGTTATATCGTATTACTTTATATGATATAACGTTATAACGTGTTACGTTATATGGTATAACGTTATAACGTATTACGTTATTTGGAATAACGTTATAACGTATTATGCTATATACAATAACGTCATAACGTATTACGTTATATGGTATAACGTTATAACGTATTACGTTATATCGAATAACGTTATAACGTATTACGTTATATGGTATAACGTTATAACGTATTACGCTATATATAATATCGTTATATGGTATAACGTTATAACGAATTACGTTATATGGTATAACGTTATAACGTATTACGTTATATCGAATAACGTTATAACGTATCACGATATATGGAATAACGTTGTAACGTATTATGTTATATACAATATCGTCATAACGTACTACGTTATATAGTATAACGTTATAACGTATTACGTTATATGGTATAAGGTTATAACGTATTACGTTATATCGAATAACGTTATAACGTATTACGTTATATGGTATAACGTTATAACGTATTACGTTATATGGAATAACGTTATAACGTATTATGTTATATACAATAACGTCATAACGTACTACGTTATATGGTATAACGTTATAACGTATTACGTTATATGGAATAACGTTATAACGTATTATGTTATATACAATAACGTCACAACGTACTACGTTATATGGTATAACGTTATAACGTATTACGTTATATGGAATAACGTTATAACGTACTATGTTATGTACAATAACGTCATAACGTACTACGTTATATGGTATAACGTTGTAACGTATTACGTTATATGGAATAACGTTATAACGTATTATGTTATATACAATAACGTCATAACGTACTACGTTATATGGTATAACGTTATAACGTATTACGTTATATCGAATAACGTTATAATGTATTACGTTATATGGTATAACGTTATGACGTATTACGCTATATATAATATCGTTATATGGTATAACGCTATAACGTATTACGTTATATGGTATAACGTTATAACGTATTACGTTATACGGTATAACGTTATAACGTATTACGTTATTTGGAATAACGTCATAACGTATTATGTTATATAAAATAACGTCGTAACGTAATACGTTACGTGGTATAACGTTATAACGTATTACGTTATATGAAATATCGTTATATGGTATAACATGATAACGTTATAACGTATTACGTTATATAACATAACGTTATAACGTATTACGATATATGGAATAACGTTGTAACGTTTTATGTTATATACAATATCGTCATAACGTACTACGTTATATGGTATAACGTTATAACGTATTACGTTATATGGTATAAGGTTATAACGTATTACGTTATATGGTATAACGTTATAACGTATTACGTTATTTGGAATAACGTTATAACGTATTATGCTACATACAATAACGTCATAACGTACTACGTTATATGGTATAACGTTATAACGTATTACGTTATATCGAATAACGTTATAACGTATTACGTT